>NW_026057576.1:46470405-46587111 GCF_023721935.1 Panthera uncia
AGAAAGAAAGAAAGAAAGAAAGAAAGAAAGAAAGAAAGAAAGAAAGATAGATAAAAGATAGATAAAAGAAGTAGACAGATCCAGTGGACAGAAAATCAGCAAGGACAGAATTGAATTCAACAGCACCATCAACCAACTGGATACAATTCACATCTATAAACTAGGATTAGAGAGGAAGTTTCTCAACTTGACAAAGAATATTTATGATGGCTAATTTTATACATCATCTTGATTTAGCTAAAGCATGCCCAGATAGCAGGTAAAACATTATTCATAGATGTATCTGTGAGAGTGTTTCCAGAAGAGATTGCATTTGAATCAGTAGAGTAAAAAAGATCCACCCCCACTTGTATGGGCATCAAGCACCAAAACATATAAAGAACTTTTCAAATTCAAAAATAAGAACACAAGCAATCTGATTAAAAAATCGACCAAAGACCTTAAAAGACACTTCATCAAAGAAGATAAACAGATGGCAAGAAAGCATATAAAAAGATGTTCAGTATCATATGGTCATTAAAGAATTGCAAATTGGGGCGCCTAGGAGGCTCAGCAGGTTGGGCATCCAACCTCGGCTCAGGCCATGATCTCACAGTTTGTAAGTTCGAGCCCCGCGTCAGGCTCTGTACTCACAGCCCAGAGCCTGGAGCCTGCTTCAGATTCTGTGTCTCCCTCTATCTCTGCCCCTCCACCGCTCACACTCTGTCTCTCTCTCCTTGAAAAGTAAACATTAAAAAAAAAAATTTTTTTTTAAAGAATTGCAAATTGGAACAAGATCACTACATCTATTCGAATGGCCAACATCTAAAACACTGACAATACCAGATACTGACAACAATGTACAGTGACATGAACTCTCATACATTACTGGTCAGAATGCAAAATGGTATAGCTACTTTCTTACAGAAGTAAACATACTACTTATAGGACCCAGTAATCACACTCCTTGAAATTTATCCAAATGAACTGAAAATGGATGTCCATACAAAAACCTACAAAGGGATGTTGATAATAGTGTTCATTCATAACTGCCAAAATGTGAGAGCAACCAAGATGTCACTCAGTAAGTGAATGAATAAATTGTAGTACATCTCAATAATTTAATATTAATCAACGTTAAAAAGAAATAAGCCATAAAGCCATGAAATGACATGGATGCAACATAAACGTATATCACTAAGTGGAAGAGGCCTATCTGAAAAGGCTACATATGGCATGATCCCCATTACATAATATTCCAGAAAAGGTAAAATTATGGAGACAGTAAAAAAAGAAAAAAAAAAAAAAAAGAATGGTTTCTAGGGGTGAAGGAAGACTGCAGGATAAACTTGAAGAGCAAAGAGGAATTCTAGGGCAGTGGAACTATTCTATATGAAAGTACAATGTGGGTACATGTCATTATACATCTGTCCAAACCCAGAGAATACACAACACCAAAAGTAAACCGCACTGTAAACTGTGGACTTTGAATGATACTTATGTATCAATATAGGTTCACTGACCCTAACAAATATCCCACTGTGGGGCAGGATGTCAATAGTAGGGGAGGTTGTGCACGGGTGGAGGAGACAGGGGGGACATAGGAACTCTCCATACTTTCTGCTCAGTTTTGCTGTAAGCCTGAAACTGCTCTAAAAATAAAGCTAATTAAAAAAATTCTCTGGTTTAAGTTTAATCTCAAATTGCATGTTTTAAATTTGAAAACAAGAATATATTCTTTAGAGTAGCCTCAAAAAAGCAGTTAAAAAATAAATGGATAATTCAAGAATGCATGCTTACTTTATTCAGAGGACATCAGAAATAATATCTAGATACATGCAAGAATGGTGATTCCTGAAAACAACCATTATTGCCAAGTCTATAAAACCACCAAAGTAGTAAGATGCTAGCCCGAGAGTTTTGAAGAAACAGACGAGTCTCCCACACTATATTATATTGTTTAAACATGCTTAAAACAGTGACTCAAATGTTACTCTATTATCCAACATTAACTATGAACATTTTGCCAAGACCAGTAGAAGGGATTGTTTAATAATCTAGAATACAGGCAAATAGATCATTCTGCATTTAATCATTTTTCTCCTGGCAATAAAGAAAAGTGTCACCCAGTGTATTTGTTATATTTAAGATTAAAATACAACTAAATAAGGCAATAAAAGTTATTTTTATGCCAGAAGATATCAGAAGGATATGGATATGTGTGTGTGTGTGTGTGTGTGTGTGTGTGTGTGTGTGTGTATGTTCATATATAAGTTGTATCTGTTATAAGTACCTATCTGACTTTGATTTGCAGGTCTCTGAAAAATGTCTGAAGGGAAAAACAATTGCAGGTTTTGAGTCACAGCACTCTGCCTTGACTAACCTTAACTTTTCAGTCTGTTTCCAATTTTATAATGCATTATGTGAACACCAAAAAAAAACAGTTTTAGGTAGTGAGTCTTCCTACTTCCAAAAAATAGCAGAAGTCATTCAACAATGTTTTTGGAAACTTTCCTTCTACCAGCCATCCATTAAGTTAAAAAGTATTCAACAAAATAATCCCATTTCTCTATATGGAAAAGTCTTTTGATGATTTAGTACTTGATATGATGCAATAACATCAATAGATAATTTTTTCATGCAAAATACTGGATAGGGCCACCTTTAACATTTCGACAGAAAACGTTACAGAGAAGCAATATACAATGCTAATACAGCTGTCTAAATGTAATCACCTGGTACAGCATTCTACATTTACACTTCTTCGGGCTATTAGTTTTTAAGTAAGAAACCATATACAGCTTGAGTGCTAAGATCTGGTTCCCTGGTTGACAAGTGCAAAGATCCAAGAGGGTTGGCAAAAAGGAGCACACTACTTCATGATGCATGGGAGGAAAAACCCAGCACTGTGCAATTACAAAGAGGAACGTAAGCAGTTAACAGCGCCTGAGGCTCGACTCATGGGCCTGCTTTTACGATTTATTACCAGGGAAGCCAACAAATAGAGAAACTAACTCGAAAGCGCTGATAGCACCTCCTAAACTACCAGGACAAATATCTGAGGTCTAATTTTGTATCATTCAGAATCCTCCATCCAAAGCTGAGACAATGAGAAAATGGTCTGTGCTACGGTGTAACTTTAAAGAGGAAGCCTAGGTATTCGGTACTTTTTCATACCTACGTGAACTGCAGCCAAGGATGCAGAGCAACACGGTCTACAAGGAAACGCAAATATTAATAAGCAGGTCCACACAACAGTAAGCTCCTAAATGGCTATTACCGACGGCTATCTGTGCATCTCTGTTCATGGTACAGTTCATAGGTGCAAAACCAAGCCTACCTCGGTGTATTTTTCAAGGGCAAAAGAGCACTGGAGTCTGTATTAGAATTTCAGAATCACTCTATGAGAACCTTAGGTAGGTCTAGTTCTACTAGATACCCCAAACTTTTTAGATGTCTCAATTCTCCCAAAACAGTATCAGAGTAATCTATATGAGGCGGAGTAAAAGGATGCTCAGACACATTACCGTTGACCTGAACCTGAAGTTTAATATTTCAGGGAAGCCAAAGGCCAAAACAGATCTATATGCAGTGTTTCCCAACTGTTTTTCCATTGTGGATCTATAGAACAGGTAATGATTCTACTTCACAGTGGGGTCATCAGACAAGGCTGGCCTTGCAGACAATCCCGGAGGCTCAAGTGATGGGACACCTCAGGCACACCTGTAACCCATCTCAGGACACCACTGTGACTTGCCAGTCCAAAGACTTTGCCTTAGGATCAAATACTCTCAACATGACTAGGTTACAAACAAAACAACCACGAAAAGCAGTGCTGTGAACTAAGTTATTGTCAGTATCTTTATACTTTAATGGTAAGTGCTACCACCATTATAAGTACATTTTTCTAAGACAATAAATTTCTCATGTATTTGCTTCAGATGGAAGAATCTTCAGGGGAATATGTTTATATCAAGTCGCCACAGGAAATACTATATTTTATAAGCACAAATTATTTTTGATAGCCCACTTTGTCCATTCTTCCACAAAATTTATAAATTGTGCTAATTTGATTTTCCTAACTAACAGATGCAAGGCTTCCAGCCTCTGATTACCTCCGTACAGTCCCATACAGACAAAGACTGATCAGGTTTGCAGACCGGGATGATAGATAGGAATGCCGGTTATCACCCATGCAGAGACCCTGCCTTCAATCTACACGGCTGTTCATGATCCCGCTGCACACTTGGGCTGGGAATGCAGAGAACACTCACACACATGATCCAACATTCCCCTTCCTTTTTTCACCATTCATTTCTCCTCTCTAAAAAAAGACCAAATACACAAAAACTTCCCACTATAACCGTAAGGCACGAGGTGACAGGAAGGGGCACCCGTAGAGGAAAAGGATGGTGGTTATTTAGCCCCATTATGGCATGCTCTTCAAGCTAGGACCTGAGCATCTCATACCACTGAGTTCTCTTTTCCAAGTTCTTGCAATGCAGCTGCAATGTAAACTAATTAAGAGCAGGCCACTCTCATCTTCTAGTGGGTGGGACTATAAACCACAGAGCAACTTGGCCAAAAATATTAAAAGCCATAAAATGCGCATGGCCTCTAGCTCCAGCAATTCTAACTCTTGGAATTTATCCTAAGGTAATAATTAAGGATGTGCAAAAGAATATTTATTTCTCTGCTGTTTGTAATTACTAAAGCTTGGAAGCAACCTAAATATCCAAAAGTCGGAGGGTGGTTAAATAAATTATCAAGCCATAAAATAAAATCCTACGAAGGGTCATTTCAAAACACAGAGAAGTGTATCCACTGACACAAACAGGTTGGCCCTATACATCCTTCAGTATAAAAACCAAAACACAAATGGCATATCGCAAATTATCTCATTATTTTGGATGTAATGAAGACGATAGTAGCTTTACTTATCTTGTCTCTGACTTTTTTTTAAGTTTTCTGTTACTTGTCTAATGAACACATAATAAGTATGTACTGTTTTGATAAAGAAATTAAAAAGGGGGGAAATCTGTAAAAGTTAAAAAAAAAAAAAATGCCAGAGAAAAGAAACTGAAAGAGGAAGGATTAGGGATGGGCTTGAGGAAGAACTCCTTACAACTGCGATTGTGAGGCCCTGAAATGTGCACCAGTGGAGGTCATGGACTCTCTTCTCCTTGGGGATTTGTAAGCAAAGGGCAGCCAGGTCTCCTCTGAGAATAGCTTGAATGCAGTCCTAACCTCTGTGGCCTCTTGCAGTGCCATGTGCAAAAGGATTGAGCCAAAATACAATTTTCACCCAGTGACACACAAGGGAGTCAATTCCGTACACTGCCCCAATCCTCCACAATCTCTCACCCTATTCAAGAGGAAGTAACCCCTAAGGTCTCACAGCAGCCCCAAAACTCAACAGCCCTCAATTTATACGCCCAGCAATTTTCCAGAACTTTACTTGGGAAATACAGTGAAATGTTAGTAAATATTCCACAGTATACAAACAACTTCTGTCTTTTCCACCTTGATAAAAAATTCTAACTAATTTCAGCCACTTAAATACCCCAAACTGAGATAAAGAAAATGAGCGTGTCCATTTAAATTTTATGTGTGTGTTTACCTGCAAGTTTTATAGATGAGATTTTATAAATAATGTGGCAATATGGTTAAAGACAAGTAAAAATGCTGAATTCTAACAAGTTCCTTTGCTTTAAAAACCCTACCAATTTTGTTTTCTGATAACTTCCTATGAATACAAATGTAACATTTTCCTAGCCCATAGTTAAATGCTTTTTGACTTGAGAATTTGTTTCCTGGCCTAATGAAAAGGATAGAAGGTGCAGAGATTGACAGCCAAGTGGGCTGAACCAAGAACACTGGTTAAATAGTGTCGTGCCAGCCACCCAAACTGAGAAAATAAGGTTTGAATGAGTGCAGAGAGCCACGGAATGCCAAGATGAAGAAATCAGCCAAGACTGGAATACACGGTTACATAACAGAACTCAAGTAGGGTGGTGTTCAAAGACAGAAGAATGAGGTGGACAATATATGAATAAGAGTTTAAGGGACCTGGTTCTAAGACAAAAGTGAAAAAAGAAATTCTCCTGAGGCTCTCATGCCTTCCCCCAAGAATGAGCCGTAAGCCATCAGCTTTATACAAGCACAGCAGAAGACACAGACAACTCCTTCCTGTAAGCATCACGAGGACTTCGGTTCTAAATAAGGTCATACAACTTTTAAGGCATATTATTCTGCACTTGATCTTAGCCAAAAGGCCGAGAAGCGATTAAGGCATATTATTCCGTGCAACAAACATCTAAGTCTCGTCATCGTAATGAAAGAGTGAGCAGGTCACAAGAAAGGTTTGTTTCTTTATCAATAAGCCTCACATATACAGCCTTCTTGGAATGTTGTATTCTGGAGAGTTTAGTTTTCTGGATGGGTAAGGGGTTATCTCTTTTAACTCCAAATTTAAAACAAAAAGTACTAACCACTTGGGATGGAAATATTCCTAAGATATATATATATATATATACACACATGGAAACGGACATAAGTTAACGTTTTCTTGATGACTCAGACCAATAATTACGAACCTCAAAGGCTATGCAATGCTGCATACAGAGATAACTTCAGGGCCCACTGAAGTGTCTATACTGCATACACTGTTGTGCTCCTTGTATCTGCATTTTATAGTCTGTCAGCCTTTTACTTCTTCATGCCATCATGTTCTTTTTATAGATGCTCCTTCTGCCCTATGGTGGAATAGAAGGAACGCTGGACCAACAGTCAAGTTGATTTAGCTTATTATTCTGGCTAAATTACCTTGAACATGTCACTTGGCATCTCTGGGCCTAAGTACGATGAGGAAATTCAACCAGATAAGTCTTAAGGTCCTTTGTAAAATGCTGATTACAAATGTGCTGTTTCTCATTTTTGTATATATTTAATTTAAAAAAATAGCCAGCTAAACTTGCATGGAAAGTAGTAAGAAACTTGAGCACGCAACATAGTCTTGTAGAAGTGAGGTAAATATACCTTGTGTCGTCTAGTTGTTTTCTCAGAAGTCTTACCTGTGTAATTCCGAATCGTTGGTGGAATCCCAAATAGCCATGGTTTCTGGACAACTACGACCTCAATGGTGGTATGTTACTATGCTCCTATATGTCTCTACTTTACCAAATATTCTCAATGGAGACAATTATCTGACATGCCTCTATTTCTGCACACACACCCCGCCCCCAAGAACACAATCTGTGTATGTCATCATTTATGCCAGTCAGTAACCTAACTGCAAAATGAATACTCTAATTTGAGACGTTCTTTGCTTTATTGTTTGTTTAGATGACAGAAGTTTTCTAAAAGATGGTTTTGTGAAAATACTTAATAAAACATAAAACAAGTACAGATGGGAAGACTATTTCTGGGTGTAAACTCTAAGAGGTGACTTGTTCTTCTTGTATTTTTCCTGGAGCCCCTAGAGCATCCATCACATGTTCAGGATCACCATTAGGACCTGAGCGCGACACCTCAGGCTGCATCACTTCTCCCAGGTACACCTTCCTCCTGGAGAAACCCAAGTCACACCCACTGCTGTAACTCCATCTCTCTACAGATAATCTACCTCTGGCTCACATCTCCCTCCTGAGTTCTAGGTCCCTACTCCCTATCCTAACCTCTACGTGCATCTCTAGGAGTTAAGAAGTGTCCAAGAAAGTTTATGAAGTCTCCTCAGTTCCTCATTTCTCTTCCCACTTCATACTTCCAAAAACCTCCTTTCTTTTCCTTCTCCATTATTCTCTACTCGTGTTAATGATATCAACCTGCACCAAATGAGAAATCTAGGAGCACCTTTGACCCTTTTTACTTCTTGATCAGTGGCAACGTAGTATTGATGCCACCTCTGAAATCTCTCTCTACACTCATGTTATCTCCACTGCTGCAGCCTTATATCGGGTCATCACCTCTTCCTGACTATTGAATACCCTCTGCTTCCCGGCTGCCAGCAATTTCCTTTCCAACTTATATATACATCAGCAATGAATTATATTGCTATAAAACACATAAGGTTGATGTTTTTTCCCCATTTTATATATATATTCCCTACTATACATATTTATGTTTATATTATATATATATATATATGGGAGAAATAATAAAACATTAAAATATGTGTATTGTACATAAATTCTATATACGACTATAACATACAATTAATATATATATATACATCAATACATATTTACATTTATATATATAATTTTTAAAAGTGTTCCTATTGCTTACGGCAGCTGTTCTCAATTTTTTTCTGTTATATCGGAGCTGGAGGATATTTATCCAAGGGAAATACTGGGCTGCTGCTGAGTTAGGATTCCCAGTGTGTGTGTGTGTGTGTGTGTGTGTGTGTGTGTGTGTGTGTTGGGGGGGCGGGGGGAGATAGGGAAGGAAAGCAGTGGCCAAGAAATATGGATCAAAACTGACAAAGGATCAGAATACAAAGCCTATCTTCTCAGAGATTCTAAAGCATATCCTAGATAACAACTGTAAATAATGAAAATTTATCTTGACCAAACTAAGTTGAATATATGAAAATAGAGAAGTAGAAAAAAAAGTCAAAAGCCAGCAGACTGGGTTCTAACCTCTCTCAAATCCCTTCAACAACATACAACCACTAGAATCTTTCACATTCCCTTGTACACATTAGGGCATACCCACACTTGGTTTATCTGGGGAGGAATACCCCTTTCCTCCTTATTTGGTGGCAGAACTCCTACTCATCCTTCAAATCCTCATCCAAACATGGGTCTGTGAAGACTCCTGTCTCTACTATATTAATCAGCTCGTGCTACTATACCAAATACCATACACTGGGTGGGATAAACAACAGAAATTGGTTTCTCACAATTTTGCAGGCTGAGAAGTCCAAGATCAAGGTGCTGGTCTATTTAGTTCCTGGTGACACCTCTCTTCTCTACTTGCAGATGGCATCTTCTTGCTGTGTTGTCACTTGAGGAGAGAAATCTCTCACGTCTCTTCTAAGGGCACTAATCTCAACATCAGGGTTCCAGCCTCATGATCTAATTACCTCCTAATGGCCCCACCTGCAAATACTGTCACACTGGGGGGTTAGGGTTTCAACACATGAATTCTAAGGAGAGACAACTCACTCCCCTTGCCAAACTGAAGGAGTCATTTCCTCTACTGTGTTTGCTAGATTATAAATTCCTCCTCAGGGCTGAACCCTATGTATTAGTTACCTTTGTATCCCCCAGACCCCAGCATATTGCTTGCCACCAAGCACATCTATAAAAAGCACTCTGCATTTGAGGAACGGAAGCCTTTGCAACTGGTCTCAGTTAATTAACATACACCATTCTCAAAATCTTCCTCAAAGGGCGACCGTCCAATCTTTTTCCTTTTAATGCCACATATACACACACACAGAGAAAACATACTTATGTCTACCTGTTGGTAGACAATGTGCAAATGTGCATCTACACTTATCCACTTTTTGTTCTCATTGTATAGACACCTACTTGTAGTTTCACATCTCATTTAATCAAAACTTTATAATTCCATAGTGCTTAGTTAGGATCAGCAAATCCTTGTTGCTGATTGACCTTCTGATGCTGGTACCACAAGCAGAGTTCCTAGGTCATTAATCTGATATACATTTGGTGCAATTTTGTGTCACATTAGGCCGGTCCATCTTCCATTGGCCATGCCTTATTTCCCATGTAGGACCGTGAGAGAACACAGAAGGTAGAGTTCAATGATGAGGATTTAAACCCACAGACCAGCATTCCCAGCTTGTGTGATTTCTTATCTGTAAAATAGATATAACACATCTACCTCCCAAGTATTTTTTTAATTGATTAAATGAGAAGACACTGAAGAATGTGCTTTATAAACCATAAGCACTACACAGTATTTTTTTAACCATAATATATCTTTGTACAACAATGATATTTTAGATCTCAGTTGTACTAAACTTCTTGATGACCTTAGGTCCAACATGACTAAGTTGCTCTAACAGTTCTGATTTCCTTGAATCAATGTCACCAGGGATCTGAGTGGGCTTCCTCAAGTCACTCTGGACAGACTAAGGAAGCTCATTAGCATCTATACGTTTCCAGGTTGAAGGGGTCAACTTCTGTGAGTTCTAACATGCCAACGGACTACACACAGGAGCATCCTAGTGCCAGCACCTCCCCATGTCCACAACCACTTCAACTCCCCAAGAGGCACCAGACTGTTGGGACAACTTGGCCGCTAGCCTATAAAAATATGGAAACACTCTAGAAACATTAGCCAATAAAGCACATACTGGCAGCTGAATCAAATATTTAGGATCTTAGATGTATCCAAATAAACTGTGTGTTCTAACAAATGTTTAATTTGGAAAGCATTTCCCAGTACAGATGCTGTCAAAAGTACCCATTTTCAGTGGGTTACATCAAGGGCTGGAAGTAGCAGAAGGGCAGAGAATGTTTTTTAAACAATATTATATAAGCTGCAAAAAAAAAAAAAAATTGTTAGTATCAACTGGGAGGGTACCCTTAAAAAAACAAAAGAATTGTTAGGGGTTTTCAAAGTTAAATTTATACCGACTGCAAATGGTAAAATATTATAAGCATAAATACCACAAAATGAGAAAGTTATCAGAACTTGGCAAGGGATAAAAAAAACTGGGCTATTTTAAGAAATATGTTAATATATCAATAAAAATAGATGCCAAAAAAAAAAAAAAAGATGCAGTCAAGCAAGGAGTCAAGAAGTTAAACATTATAAATTAAACCCTTCACTTGCCGGAATCTTTTAATAAGTAATCAACTGCAAACACATTTAAGAGTTTTATACTGAAGTTAATAATTTGGGGGAGAGACATAATGAAATCCAAATACATGCACTTCCTTAATAAAATAAACTGAGACCAAACGCCAGCCCGAGCCTCTGATAAGCTGCCAGCATCTAATGCAGGCACAATTATATACTCTAACAGACAAGAGAACTATTGACCCCTGTTCTTAGGCAACGATGTAATGCATATATAATTTATCTGGGCTACATCACCCTTTTCCAGTTTAGTTCCACCTCCATGAAGATATCCCTCAAGACAAGAAAAGTTACTGAATTGTAAGGAGGAAGCTGGTTTCTTTAAGGCCATGTTTTAAGAAATGCATGGTGAATATTTCTCCTGAGGCTCAAAGAAGAAAACTCCTTAATTAACTGTGGCTAGACAGGTTTCATTACCACCATTTTTCCAGCAGATCTTGTGTATAACTACTGATGCTAATGAAAATACTGCATTCATGATAGTAATAGGAACTATGAAAAAACAGAGCTAAAAGATTTTTTTTTACCTGAATTGACAGAGATTTTAAAAGTTTTTGTTTGTTTGCCAGTTTGTTTTCCACTCACAAATTAACTGGTTGCACAATTACACTGGCTAAACAATCCCATTTCTCATATTACACAATCAATGAAGGTTTACCAAATCAAAGAGAATGGTACAAAAAGACTCTCAGGAAAATAAATGCTAAGTTATAATGGCAAAGAAAACCTTAAAATGCTTTTGGAAAAAAGGTTTTGGAAAAACCTTTCCAAAAGGTTTAAAAACCTTTTGGAAAAAAGAAGGAAAGAAAAGTTAATATGCATGAGTATATAAAATCACAGCCACCTGTTAAAGATAACATAATTATTGCATGAGAATTTTAAGCCTGTTCAAACATTGTGAGTTTTCAGCATATCAGGATAAGGAATGCTGACAATAAATGAAACTTTGCCCATTATCCTGACACATTTTCATTGTGAATGTTCCACTAAAGAATCATGGAATGTCTTTAAAATAGTCTTCAAAGTCTGACTCCCTATAATTAATCCAATCAATAAAATTAGCAGTGCAACTGATTAATAATAATCATTTAGAACATGTAGTTCCTCAGACACAGATAATCAGTCTTTGACACCTGTAACTGACAATTTCCTTAAGATTCTACTGCCGTCTCAAAAGAAGTAAGTATAACACCAATAACATTTAAACATAACATAATACACTGGACTTCAAGGTTAATTTGGAGATACTTGTAAACTTTATAAATTTCAGTTTACTTTTATCATCTTGTATGTCTCAGATGGAATCCACAGTAATCACAGCTACAGTAGAGCAACTTCAAACATAAATGAAACCAGTAACTGGTAGATCGATCCAAGGTGACACACTCCTGGCTAAAATCCTGCCCTAGTGTGACCCACCACTGCCCTCCTGCACCCTAAAGACTTAATGAATCACCAGGAGGACACTGACGAGTGTGTATGTTTTGCCCATGTGAGAAGTGAATTTATATCAGTAACAAAAAAGAATTATTCCCCTTGTGTGAGATAAACACAGAGAAGTAAAGAGTATGTTTCTACAAGGCACTGGATACAATGAATTCATGCATGGATTTTACAAATACTACATCTTTTTTTTTTTTAATTTTTTTTTAACGTTTATTTATTTTTGAGACAGAGAGAGAGCATGAACGGGGGAGGGTCACAGAGAGAGGGAGACACAGGATCTGAAGCAGGCTCCAGGCTCTGAGCTGTCAGCACAGAGCCCGACACGGGGCTCGAACCCACGGACCGTGAGATCATGACCTGAGCCGAAGTCGGATGCTTAACCGACCGAGCCACCCAGGCGCCCCACAAATACTACATCTTTTCAAACGAAAACATCAAGAACAACAGAAAATCTGGATGCCCAGTGAGAGATCACTTAAAATGATATACACTTTATAGGAAGGTGCTTCTGTGCTGGCAACGGGAAGAGAGATGGAAAGATATACAAAAAAGAGAAATGGAAAGTCTGTTTACTATTTCCATATATGGTTTGCTCCAGAAAATATGTCAAATGGCCTTGTTATTTAACATAGAAGATGTTCCTACTGGCCCTGAAGTACAACCTTAAATATTTAAAATAATGATCCTATGGAGAAAATTTCAGTTCTTTATTATGTTAGAATCTATACAACAGGGCTCATGTGTCTAAAGAGGGAAGCCACAGTAGGAAACAAAATATCACGAAGCTCCCTGAGGAGTAGCTTCATGGCACTCAGCTGAAAGGTGCAGAAATAGTTTGCATGCCTTTGTAAGGTGGTTTTATCCCTGAGTGCTCCTTTGAAAGGGCATCATTGTCCACACGTGGCCGAAAAGGGGGAGGACACTTTGATACACCTTGACAATTCAGCCAAGCCCTTTCCTCCTCCACTTCCCCAGAATAAGCCCCATGCCACTGCTGTCCTTGAATGATAGCAAAATGGAACCGACAATAACTAATTCTCAAAATGTAAAAACCAGGGGGCACCTGGGTGGCTCAGCCGGTTGAGGGTCCGACTCTTGATTTCGGCTGAGGTCACGATCCCAGGGTTGTGGGATTAAGCCCTTCATCGCGCTCTGCACTGAGTGTGGAGCCTGCTTAAGATTCTCTCTTCCTCTGCCCCTCTCCCCTGCTCACTCTCTCACTTGCTCTAGCTCTCACTCTCCCCATCTCGAAAAAACAAAAATAAGCAAAAAGTAAAATCCAAGTGAAAACAGATAGGTCTCAACTATAAGAAAGAAGGGAAGAAAGATTAACCAATACTGTATCCTAGCAAATAGAATATCTACTAACAGGACAAGAGGAAATAAAACGTATAAACCTATCACAGGATAAATGGAAGTAAAGAAGGAGAAAATGAAAAGAGAGGAAGGAAAGGAAACAAGCATGCAAAGGAGAAAAAAAAGCTCTCATTCCTAAAGAACACACAACCTAAAAACAAAAAGCTTCACATGGTGGGAGAACTTCAAAAAATGATTACTAGTGGGAAAGGACTCAAAGATGAAATGACAAAACAATAGAAAAAAATTTTAAAGGTGTTGCAGAGTGATCCAAATGTACTAAAGACCAAAAAATTATCAATTTAGTACTAATAAATAGAAGAAAAACAGCAATGGAATAAGGAAACATGTTTAAAAATGAGGAGATATAGATAAAAAAATTTAAATACTGATGTAGAAAAAAAAGGTTTAATTAATCCAGTGAACACAAAGGAAGACAAATACATTTTTCTTAATGGAGAAAACAGAAGAGGCATAAAGAACAAACTGAAAAATGCTGATCCTGTAAAAAGGACCCAAAAACTGGCTAGAAAAAATATTTCAAATAATAGTAGTATGAATTTTCCCTAACATGAAGGAAGAATAGATTGAAATAATAGACAGTGTTCCAGGAAAAATTGATACAGAACGATCCAAAAGAAGTTACGTCCTTAGGTCACTGAACTTCAAGCTAAAGAAAAAAAAACAACTCTGCAGGTGTTCAGGCAGAAACGAACAGTTTACTAACAAGGGGGAAATCAGACCAGTCTCCTTGTTCTGTGAGGAATACTCAATGCCAGAAGACGAAGAAGTAATCTATAGATATCTGAGGAGAACCTGAGAATTTTACAACAAAGCAAAATATCTTTAAAATATAAAAGAAACAGATATTTAGACAAGCAACAGGTCAAGGAATACAGCATCCATGAGTCCTTGACAAAATATTCAGTGGAATCTAGCCAAACATAATCATTAATATAGAAGTTGTGGCAAAAAGACTACTTTGGTACTAAGTTACCAGAAACTTCTGCAGAAAAGTACGATCCAATTGTTTTATTAAATCAATCTGATCTTAGAGTATAAAAGTAGTCAATTAATATGCTCAAGTATAAAATATCTTAGGGAATGCAGGATATGATATTTTCTGAAAATCACTTGAAAATGAAATCTAGTTGACCAGGAGATAAATTATAAGAAATAGCTCAATGAAAAGCCATGGAAAAGAACCAGGATGTACATCAAACCAATTTAAATCTTTAGCTACTTTATTACTCAATGAACTTTAAGAACACAGTGCAGGTCTTCTCCTCCAGAGAACCAGGTAGAGAGTTCTACATAACCAATAAATTTGCTAACTGTTCTGTCATTCAGTAAAAGAAAACCTTGAAACTCAAGAAATGAATTTTCTATTGGAAATTCACTGTATGCCCATTAAAAAAAATTAGTTCTTCCATTAGTGAAACAAGTATTTTCATCTAAAAATCTAAAATTTGAATCAACTACCTATTTAGTATGTAATACAAAAATAACCTTGTAACTCCGGAAGTTCCTTTATCCTAATAAAAATGTATACAGAAAATTTAAAAAGATAAAAGTTTATCTATTTTTCACCCTTAATTTTTGGTTAATATTTGAAATCTGGCAAGTATAAATACAATATATCTAAAATTTATTTTCATTAAACTGGATAGCAATATGCAAAAGAAAGAAACTGGACCACTTTCTACCACCCTACACAAAAATAAATTCAGATGGGTTAAAGACCTAAATGTGAGACCTGAAACTGTAAAAATCCTAGAGAACATAGGCAGTAACCTCTTTTACAGAGACCGTAGCAACTTTTTTCTAGATGTGGGAGGCAAGGGAAACAAAAGCAAAAATAAATCATTGGGACTATATCAAAATAAAAAGCTTCTGCACAGTGAAGGAAACAACAAAACTAAAAGGCAACTACGGAATGGGAGAACATACTTGCAAATGACATATCCAACAAATGGTTAGTATCCATATAAATTTAGCAAAGTCACAGAATATAAAATCAATGCACAGAAATCTGCCGCATTTCTATACACCAATAACAAAGCAGCAGAAAAAAGAAATCAAGGAATCAATCCCATCCGCAATTGCACCAAAAACAATCAGACAACTAGAAATAAACTTAACCAAAGAGGTAAAAGATCTATACGCTGAAAACAATAGAATACTTATGAAAGAAACTGAAGAGCACACACACAAAGAAATGGAAAAGCATTCCATGCCCGTGGATTGGAAGAACAAACATTGTTAAAATGACTATACTACCCAAAACAAGCTACACATTTAATAAAATCCACATTAAAATACCACCAGCATTTTTACACAGCTAGAACAAGCAATCGTAAAATTTGTATGGAACCAAAAAAGACCCCAAAAAGCCAAAGCAATCCTGAAAAAGGAAAAAAAAAACAAAAAACAAAAAACAAAAAACACCAAAACCTGGAAGCATCACAGTTCTGGACACTGAGCTGTATTACAATGCTGTAGTCATCAAGACAGTATGGTACTGGTGCAACAACAGACACATAGATCAATAGAACAGAACAGAAAACTCAGAAATGGACACACAAATCTATGGCCAACTAATCTTTGACAAAGCAGAAAAGAATATCCAATGGAAACAGTCTCTTCAACAACTGGTGTTGGGAAAACTGGGCAGCAACACACAGAAGAATTAAAGTGAATCACTTTCTTGCACTATACACAAAAATAAATTCAAAATGGATGAAAGACCTAAATGTGAGACAGGAAACCATCAAAATCCTAGGGGAGAACATAAGCTGCACCCTCTTTGACCTTGGCCACGGCAGCTAATACACAAACACACACACATACACACACAATAGAATATTACTCAGTCATCAAACAAAATGAAATCTTGCCATTTGCAATGGCATGGATGGAGCTAAAAGAATGTATTATGCTAAGTGAAATCAGTCAGAGAAAGACAAATACCATATGATTTCACTCATGTAGAATTTAAGAAAACAGATTAACGTTTGGGAGGGGGAAAAAAAGAGAGAGGGAAACAAACCATAAGAGACTCTTAAAGACAGAGAACAAACTGAGGACTGATGGAGGGAGGTGAATGGTGGATGGGCTAAATGGGTGATGGGTACTAAAGAGGACGCTTGTTATGTTGAGCACTGGGTGTTATACGTAAGTGATGAATCACTGAATTCTACTCCTGAAACCAATATTGCACTGTATGTTAACTAACTAGAATTTAAATAAAAATTAGAAAAGAAAAAAAAAGGTTAGTATCCAAAATACATAAAGAAAATAAAAAACTCTATGCCCCCCCCAAAAAACCAAATAATCCAATTAAAAAATGGGTATAAAACATACACAGATATTTCTCTGAAGAAGACATCCAGATGGCCAACACACACATGAAAAGATGTTTATCATCACTTATCATCAGGGAAATGCAAATCAAAACTACATCTGTCAGAATGGCTAAAATCAACAACACAAGAAACAACAGGTTTTGGCAAGGATGTGGAGAAAAAGGAACACTTGTGCACTGTTGGTGGGAATGCAAACTGGTGCAGCCACTGTATAAAACAGTTTGTAGGTTCCTCAAGAAATTAAAAATGGAACTACGCTGTGATACAGCAATCATAGCATTTGGTATTTACTGAAAGAATACCAAAACACAAATTCAAAGGGATACATGCACCCGATGTTTATAGCAGCCATTATTTACAATAGCCAAGATACAGAAACAGCCCAAGTGTCTATCAATTGACAAATGGATAAAGAAGATGTAGCATAAATATACAATGGAATATTACTCAGTCATAAAAAAGAATGAAATCTTACTCTGACAGCTTCGAGCCTATCAATATAGCCCCGACTTCCTAAGTTTCCATCCTGGAACTCTCTCCTGAGCAACAGGCTCAAATACATCTGCTGGAAAATCCCCTTGGGTATCTCCTAGGAAATTCCAATCTCATGGGTTAAAAAGATCTCATTGTATTTTGCAAACTTGGTCTTCCTAGTAGCACCACCCCACCGCCCCCAGTGGCCCAAGCTGCACCTTTATATCATTTCTTACGGCCTTATTTTCTTCAACACCATATATACTGAATAACTAAATCTTCATGACTTTATCTCCTAAATTTCCTTCAAGTCCATCCAGTTTCTCCATCCCCACAGACAAGCCTAGACCAACTTCAAGAGGGCATCATCATCAGCCCTTATCTGGTGGTTTTCCCTTATTTCTCACTCCAACCCATTGATCATACCCTCAGGAGTTCACTAAAATGCAAATCTGCCAATTTCTTCCGTAAACCTCTTCAAAAGTTCTTCTCTGTTTTCACAGTAAATGAGTTGAACCACATGCTTTATTTTCACTGGGAAGTCTTCACAATAATTACCCGAGTAAATCTAGGTCGAGTGCCCCTGCTCTGTGCTGTCACAGAACCACATACTTCTCTGACCAACAAAGCTCTTCTCACTCTGTATTGATAAATGCCTTTGTGTTGGTCCGCATTTACTACTAAACTCGGTGCCATCACATCCTACTCTCACCATATTCGCTGCTGGAAGACCAGAAAAACTGGCACTGTGCATGGCACACAGTGAATCAAAAAAAAAAAAAGAAAGAAAGTTTACAGATAGGACTGTTTAGAAAAACTCTTTCACAGCATACCCATACGGTGTTAAGCTTATCCCCCCTAAAGCAGCAAGGATGAAAACTGTTTCAGAGAGTATCAATATACTTTAGAAAAATAAATAAATTCCACAGGTACGAACTTAGAAGCATGCCTATCACTTCAAGCCTGGTAAATGATCATTTCAAGGCAACAGTGGCTCAAGGTAGAAAATGGAGCTTCACACATTCTATCGCCTTTCACACCCATTCACCAATAGCCCTCAAGACTTCCAATGAAACAGAACTTTGCTCTATCTCCATCTCAGGTGTGACCACTCCAAGCCAAGCCACCACCATCTCATGCTGCCCTACAACAGCCTCACTGATTCGTTTTTTGCAACTTTCGAATTCATTTCCCATACAGAAGCCCATGTTATTTTTTCACAACTCTTGACCATGTGAATTTCCTACTTGCAATCTTTCAAAGAATCTGCGGGCATTTAAAGTAAAACTGAATCACGTCCTTATAACGCTAAAAGTAACTAAGTGGTTGGAGTATGTATATTAAATTCCAACAAAAGAGGCATTCGGGCAAAATGGGTTATAAAAAAAAAAAAAGAAAGAAAGATCACTACGTAATGAGACATAGGGTCAGTTTTCTAGGAATATTACAATTCTAAATGAGTATTCACACCTACTTAACATAGTTCAAAATACATAAAGCCAAAATAAACAGAAATAACAAGAAACTGACAGAGCCATGATTTTCATTAGAGATTTCAACTGAATCTTTCACTCATGGGTAGATTAGCCAAGCAAAAATCAGTAAGATCAGAGAGATTTTGAGCAAAATAATTAAAAAGCTTTATCTACTGGACAAACATAAAATGATGTACCCAACAATAAGAAAACATAATTCTTTTCAAACACATACAAAGCATTTACAAAAAACTGTTCTTGAGTGAGGCCATATAGCAAGACCGTACAGAATTATGATCAAGTAAACAACATGCTATAAATACAACACAATGAAGTAACACTAAAAAAATAACTATGTAACTAGTAACTAAAAAATAACTATGAGTACATTTAGAAATTCAAACTTCTAAATAATTCATGATTCTAGAAGAAATTAGAATGGAATACAGAAAATAAATAGGACCAAATGATATAATGAAATTATACACTGAAATGTCTCAAGTATAAAAATGTTGAAAATTAATTAGCTCAGCAACTAAATCTGTAAGACAAGAATGTGAGAATAAACACAGGGAAATTTTAAGAAAAATAAAAACAAATAAAAAATTAACAAACTGTAGAACAAAAACACAATAAAAGAAACAACAAATAAAAAGGAGCTCTTTCAAAAGCTGATAAATTCCTGGCAAGACTTATCAAAGGAAATAAAAAAAGAAGAAAGTAAAAATAATCATTGTGAAATAAATAAAATGAAAAGGGAGATAAAAGTACAGAAACAAGATTAAAAATATAATAGGGAGTGCCTGGGTGGTTCAGTAGATTGAGCATCCGATCTCAGCTCAGGTCATGATCTTGCAGTTTGTGAGTTCAAGCCCCAAACGGGGCTTGTTGCTGTCAACACAGGGCCCCCTTTGGAATCTCTGTTCCCCGCCCCCTGCCCCTACCCTGTTCATGCTCTCTCAAAAATAAATAAAACTTTAGTATTATGAGTAATATATATATGGGGCACCTGGGTGGCTCAGTTGGTTAAGCATCTGACTTCGGCTCAGGTTATAATCTCACGGTTCTTGAGTTCAAGCCCTGCATCCGGCTCTGTGCTGACAGCTCAGAGCCTGGAGCCTGCTTTGGATTCTACAACTTCCTTTCTCTCTGCTCCTCCCCTGCTCATACTCTCAAAATAAGTAAACATTAAAAAAAAATTTGTGTGTGTGTGTGTGTGTGTGTGTGTATAATTAATGGACAACTGTGAACATCCTTGTTAGGGGCTTAGCTGTGTCCCCCCAAAATTCTCATGGTGAAGTCACAGTACCTCACAATGTGACTGTATTTGGAGACAGAACCTTTAAAGAGGTAATGAATGTAAAATGAGGTAAAATGGGTGTGTCCTCAGGCAACACGACTGATGTCCTTAGGAGACATTACGACACAGAGGTATATAAAGGAAAGATCCAATGAATAGTCCAGGGAGAAGGCGGCCAAGTATGAGTCTAGAAAAAAGGCCTCAGGAGAAATCAACTCCATCACACCTTATATGGGACTTCTAGCCCCCAGAGAAGAAAACACATTTCTGTTAAGGCCACTCAGTCTGTGCTATTTTGTTATGGCAGCTGTGGAAATTTAACAGGATCTTTACACCAATAAATTGGAGAAAAGAGAACTTTCATGTACTGTCAGTGGGACTTTGAGTGGGTACTGCCACCATGGAAAACAGTATGGAGGTTCCTCAAAAAATTAAAAATAGAAATACAATATGATGCATTAATTCCACTACTGAGTACGTACCCAATGAAAATGAAAACATTAATTCGAAAAGATGTATGCCAACCCCTGTGTTTACTGCAGCATTATTTACAATAGTCAAGATATGCAAGCAACCTAAGTGTCCATTGATAGACGAATGGATAAGATGTGGTATGTGTACACAATGGAAAATTGTGCTGCCATAAAAAGGAGGAGATCCTGCCATTTGAGACAACATGAATGGACCTAGAGGGTACTACACTAAGTGAAATAATTCAGACTGAGAAAGACCCTATGACTTCACTCACATGCGGGGATAAAAAGAATAAACAAAAAGCAGAATTAGACCTATAGATGTAGAGAACAAACTGATGGTTGCCAGAAGCAGGGAGGTGACAGGATGGGCAAAATGGGTGAAGGGGAGAGGGAGATACTGGCTTCCAGTTATGGAATAAGTCACAGGAATAAAAGACACAGCACAAGGAATACAGTCCATGATACTGCAACAGTAATATACAGGGCCTGCACTTGTCGTGAGCATAACAATAACATACTGAGTTATTGAATCACTATGTTGTACACCTCAACCTAATGTCACTTTGTGTGTCAACTACACTTTTTCTAAAAAAAAAAAAAGTAACAAAATGAGTATCAAAAAGGTGGAAAGAATAGAAATTCCTACTGCTAGAGAAGGGATAAAGTATGGTACATATTTTTTTTTTGAAGTAAAAAGAATCACTTTACTCAAATTTGAAGCTTTCATAATTTTTTCTTAAAATCTGGTGAAACTAATAAAACCTAGTGTTTTGGGTGTACACGTAAGAATATATATATATACATATACATATACGTATGTATGTATGTATATACATATATATATACATATACATACGTATATGTATGTATATACATATATATATATATATATATATACACACACTTACCGCATATATATGTAATATACAGCATATACACATTTTTGTAGGGATTTATAAATCCTGGAGGAAGAAGAAATTAAAATTTTCTCAAGGTATAAAGCGAAATTATTTTGGACCCTTGGAAAACTGTGTAACAAGGCTGCTGCCGAAGTTTCCACCACTGTTATTATTTCTCCTCAATCCAGGAATACTGAAGGTAGACCCAGGAAAGGAGGGAAGAAAGGCACCAGCTAGTCTTCCTTTTCCCTTCCTTGGTGGGCAATCAGCCATCTCTACTTGCTACACTTTTTACAGTTGCCTTCCAAACCCAGGATGTGGGCCTATCAAAATACATGTAAAGCCCCTGGTATAGGCATGACCTAGAAATGTGCAAAACTCTTCAACTGACAATGCTTCTGTATCATTCATATTAGAAATAGAGCCAGGGATGAAGATAATTCCCAGACTTTTGCCTTTTAGCTTCTTATAAGCCAGGTTTGGAAGGTGTGGTTGACTAAGGAAAAGACTGATGTCTTCAGTTTGCAAGCTTAAGATAAAATTCTTTTCAGCTGTGGAAATCAGTAATCTCACCAGTATGCATGCATGACTGTCAAAACCAAAAATTTTGCATAGCATAAGCAAATCACAAAACAACATAAATAGTACGTCACTACTTACACGCTGTTCCAAAACAAACAAAAGTAAACACTATATAGCTCATCGACATATACTTAATAATTGATAAAAAGCAAAGAAATTATAGTACAAAATTCAGGATCATGTTCATGTCTAAGACTAAAACGAGTCTTTAAACATAGGGAACATTCTATTTCTCAAGTTGGGTTTCTCTTTGTTACATGTCTTATAAAATATATCGATTACATATATTCTTTTATATCTATCAAATACTTCATAACTTCAAGAAAGTATCTACCCTTACTTTTTCAACTAGAAAAAATTCTAAGTGATTAAATAAGAATTTTCAAAATCACTGATTATGAAAAAAATTGACACAGTTGGCTAGAATTTGCTTTATTAAGACTATATAGTCATCCTATAACACAAGCAATGGTTTTAACACAAGAATTGAAACTTACTGAAAGCATAAGAAGTAGAGGGTAGAAGAGAAATCCTCAGAACACTCAACTAACCAAACTAAAAGAAAAAAAGGTGCATTATCCAACAAATGAGCTATGTTGCTAGCTGCCTCAAGATAAAAGTATTGAGCTATCACAAATGCAGAGATTAATAATCATAAATATATTTAGTACAGAGGAGTAATATTTTTGTATTTTTATATTTAACCATAGCCTAAGCAGTGAATTCAGAATACCTCTACCGTAACATCAGGTGATTACGAAAATCCTTCTCTTGCCATTTTCCAGTCTGTAAACCAGACCTTTTCCTCGGCCACCACTGACTAGAGACATGTTTCAGGTTTCGTGTGACCCATTTCTCAATTTTTCAGAATCCCCTCTGTCTTTCTCTTCCATCACACATGATCACAACTCTAACACTTTCTTCAAAGAAGGAAAAAAGTATCAGAGAAATCCATTCTCATGTTCCCTCTCACATTCTTTCTTCGGTTCTCATGCACACTCCACCCATCCGTTTATTTAGACATTCACTAAAAAGATATGTACCTGGTACCTTTGGCTTTAAATTCAGAAACGGGCAAAAGTACTTGCTTCAGCTGGATTTTTGAACCTGTGAATTGCAAATAACCATGTTCCCTTTCTGCCTTTCTTTCTCCCAAACCTCCCAGTCCATAATGGGCTAGGTAACCTTGAGCAAGTAACTTCATTTTTACTGATCTTTTTCCTCCTATGCGTTATCCAGTTGAATGAGATAATTCTTATAGTACCGTCCAACTCCAAATTTCTACATTTCCAAGATATATGTTTGAGATTTTCAGCATTACTTAAGAAGAAAAGCTAAAAGGAAGCTGCTGTTGATGCCAACAATATTATCATCTCCTTGAAGTACAGCCATGCCACCCTGGACTACTTAACAAGACTGAGATGACAGAAGAAGAATGACAATGAGCTAGCCCACTGGTCCCACCTCCCACCTGGTCAACATTATTTCAATGTGGAAAGAGCAACTGCTGGGGCTCTAGCTGTACCTCGATTCGACAGTTAAAGGCAAAGTACGGTTGAGATTCAATTTCTCACTCATAAAGCATTAGAGACTTTTCCACTATAATTAAATTCCTGCGTTACAACCACATGCATGGTTTCCGGCAGAACAAAAAACAAACAGCTTTTGTATAATTGATTAGAACCGGGGAAAAGGAGTTTGTCTCCCTCTTAGCCGCAACAGAAATCTCATAGCCTTTTCTGCCTCTTTGCCTCCCCTGGATTATGTGCGCCCAACTGGCCAGCAGTGGGCTGCACAACAGCCAAAGTGCATGCCAGCTCCACCCGCAAATATCTGACTGATATCCCAGTTTTCTTCAAACTCTGTGTGGAGAGAGGAGAGGTAAGGTGGGGCTGTGGTAATTATCCAGTTAGACAAGTGAGCATTTAAGATGCATTCAAGTCCTGGTGTGGAACCAGAACTTAGAAATGTAAATCTATCATTTAATTGCCTAAAAGAAAAAAAAAAAAAAAAAAGTGTTGCTTCCCTTCCTGTACCTGCAATCAGTCTCTTTTCATCCCAAGCAGACAGCTTCACAAGGACCATCTCTACAATCATCTCCCTACTGGGGCCGTTCACTTTAAGCGGCACTTTTAGAAATGATGTACAAATAAATGTTACAATACAGAGTTTAGACTGATGCAGCCTTCCTACTAACTGCTGCGCAACCGTCCGTAAGTCCCTCAGCATTTCAGAGACAGATAAACGCTGTCACAGTCACCAATAACAAATCTGGCCAGCAGCCACACTCCCACCTCTTTCTACCACTTTCTCTGTCTTAGGATGAGGGTATGATGGGGAAGAAAGGAATTTCCAAGCACAAATATGATACATTCTACAGGTAACATTTTCTGTCCTTCCTATCTATAGTTTGGCAACATTAATCCCCAGAAGTGGTCGCCACTGGAAAAAACAGAGGCTACAATGGAAATAACCAGGTAAAATATCTTCATTCATAGGATCCTGATGTTTAAGAAATAGGAATTACATTTGCAATTCAGTGTAAAAGTAATCGAATGATTAAGTTAAAATTTTTAAGTTAAAACTCAGAAAAATCTAGCAAGCGTCTACCCATAAACTAGAATCAATCTCTCCCTCCTTCCCTCTCTCTCTCTCTCTCTCTCTCTCTCTCTCTCACACACACACACACACACACACACACACACACGGCATACATGTGTAAATATATAAACTGGTCTATCCCTACAAGTAACTGAACTTTTTTCAGCAATCTAATTGTTCTTACTCTCTGTTTAGAATTCTACTTCTGAATTCGCTCAAAGTCGCAAAATAGAGTCAGAGCCTTTCTGGGGTTATAGATGAAGTTCTAGGAATTTAAGGCAGGTCGTTTTCAAAAGCTTTTCTTTTTCTCTCTGAATCCAATCAGAGGCTAGTTCTCTACTTTCACTCACTTCATCAACTGCTCCTTTATTGTACAGGATTTGCTAGTCCTGTGCTGGGGCTCAACACAGACCTCCAGGAAATCTCACCAGGATATGAGAGGTGACAGGTGGGATGGAAACCACTTGCCAGGCCAGCTCTGTGGCGGAGAAGCTGCCTGGGGCACCACCAGCTTGCCTGTACTTCGGAAACGGCAGGCTGCAGCCCTTTGCCCTCCAACAACCCACACTGTATCTCCCTCCTGTATTATTAGTGCCTCCTGGTCTGAATTAACGCCCGCCTCCTTATTAACCGTCCCCAGACATGGTGACCGCCAGCTACTGCCCCCCCCACCTAGCCTCTAACCTACCGCTGTACCTGGTATTTTTCATTCATACACTGAATACCAACTTTTCATATCACTCACACTCGCAATCTTGCTCCAACCTTCGGTACCTGGGTAAGCCCTTGATGTCAAGACAACTCACGTGTTTCTACCAGGCAGACAAATAAATCAGCCCCCCGCCCCTTTTTTCTTGTGCTATGTTTTATCTTTCCTGCGCTCTCCACTGCAGCTCCCTGCAGCCTCAGGGCCCTGGCCTGAGCCCAATCAGTCTATCGCATTATAGACGGACGGTCAAAATCTAGCAGAGTCTCAGCCCCTAGTGACACTAACAACTGTGTCAAGGACCACACAAGGCCACAATTGATCCTGCACTCTTTCACCAGATGAGCGAATCTGGAGAACAGTGAGCCTGGGCAGATGGTTTTCCAGAGCAGATGAGCCTTCTCTGTGTGGGCCTTCATCTCCATGACAAGGCTGCATCCCAGGGACAGGGCTTCAGGTCCTCAGACGGAACCAGCAGGATCACAACGAGTACAGAACTCAAAAGGTGTATGATCTATGATCTCCAGGTGGAGGGCAGGTGAGGAAGGAGACCAGCACGTGAGAAGGGAGAGAAGCAATGGGAGACAGCGGATCTGAATGGCCACAACTTAGCTGAGCTCGAAGGGCACTTCCCAGCACTGCCTTCCCCCCACGATGCCCCAGCCCCTGGGTTATCAGGACGGCCTGCTGAGACACAGAAGGGAGAAGTGCAGCGGCAGTCACATCCAGTTCACACGCAGAAGGTCAATACCGAGCTCCAGATGCAGGCACAACTCACACACACGGTCGCTGGTGTGCTGCCGCACCTTGCGGGTCCAGGGCAAGTCTGCCCATATTGCCGCAGCTCCCGCAAGATCTCTCCATCAGCTCATCTGATTACCAGGCCATGATGTGTGTAACTCGGGGCGGAGTGCCAGCTTCTCCTCCAGTCTGCAGCATCCCCAAGGTTGGAAGCTTGTCCACAGTGAAGAATCTACGTGGGGTCTGCTCATCCTCCAGTGTGCCCTCACTCTCCTGCTCATCCTTCCTTCCTGCCCTGCAGACTCCAGGTCTATCACCAAATATACAGAAGCAACAGCAACCATATATATCATGCTTAACTAGTTGCTACAACTGGATGAGGTCAAATCCAGATGCTAAATCCCATATTCTGTACCATTCCCATGCCCCCATTTCCCTGATCAAACCATGACTGATACCGAATTTGGTACCAGAACTAATTCAGGAAAACAAAGCATGTTGAATGTTAACAATCAATGGACTTCCAAATTGGAATCTCTGTGAGTTCTACTTCCATTAGGCTGTAAGGTATCCTGACGGACTAAATTATGTATAAGACAAAGAACTGCACTCATTGTAGAGTCAATAATTATTCATGATTTTATTAAACAAAAGTCCCTTTAGAGAAGAGTGAGAAATTAATTCTTAGCTAACATCAGCTTAGGGGAGGGAAAAGAGGTTACTTTTTTTTTTTTAATGTACATATGTTGATAATATAAAATTAACCACATAGATATTACACTTCCATAAATGCTTTTAATAATCAATTGCTATGTTGCTTTAATACTATAACGTTCTCATTAAATCAACACTGCTTAACTAAAATGGTCATGTTTAAGAGATGCTCATATCATTTTTATGATCACTCTTGAAATTTTCTGGTAAAATATATCATATAATGACTTTGATAATGTACTCTAAATAGGATGACATAAAGCTGAGCAGAAGAATGACTATAATCGAGTGTCCAGAGAATGAAAATTTGTGAGCAAGTGAAAGCATGAAAGCAGATGAGGCAAGAGAGAGACAGAGGAGAAGGAAAGAGAAAATTATTTGGACACAAAAATGAGCTTCAACAGATTCTAGCCGAAATATTTAATGACATCACTGAATATCACATTTACCATGAACTGCAAGAGGAAACTGTACAGGGCACTTCTATGCTCAGCCAAAGAAAAGAAAATATACTTCGTATTTACTGTGAATTTTTTTTTAAATATAAGATTGTAACTTTTTCTTGGTTGCGCCTATTTCCTCCAGTCAACATGACACCGTCATTCAAGGCCAAACGTCGCTTCATATGCAAACCCATCCATGGCCCACATCAACTCTGTTTCATGAGATATATTATAGTATTAATCACATCAAATTGTAGTAACTTATTCTGCCTGTCCCTGAGATGACGAAGACTTGAGGTCAGAGTCTAAATTTAATTTGAATGTGCAGCCCCGTGTCTAGCAAATAATAAATGCTAAATATAGGTCTGCTGGATTAATCACACTGCAGGATAGGTGTGATGATTAATTTTGTTCAACCTGACTGGGCCACAGGGTGCCCACGTTAAACATGATTTCTAGTGTGTCTGTAAGGGTGTTTCTGGAGGAGATCGGCGTTTGAATCAGTGAACTTAGTAAGTAGCCTGCCCTCCCCAATGTGGGTGGGTATCACCCCATCGGTTGAGGACCCAGAGAGATCAAAAAGTGAAGGAAGAGACGAGCCAGTCCTTGCACGCTTAAGCAAGGACATCAGCCTTCAGTCTTTGGACCTGGATTTTTATACCATTGGCTCCCCTGCTTCTCAGGTCCTTGGACTCAGACTGGAATTGTACACTGGGTTTCCAGGGTCTCCAGCTTATGGATGGCAGATCATGGGACTTCTCCGTCTCCATAATCACATGAATCAATTCCTTATAATAAATCATATCTATCATCCAGGATATATACACCTCCTGTTGGTTCTGTTTCTCTGGAGAACCCTGATTAATAGGAGAGGAGGTGTTGGCATTCTATGCATGAACCAACCACCACAGCATATCCAATGTCTTCAGGAATTTTATTTCCTCCAAGAAAAAGCCCAATGTATCTATTCCTTATCAACAGAGAGGAATAATTTGGAAGTCCTCAGTCAAACCCCAAAACCAGAAGCTGACAATATTAAGTAGGACACCCAGTACCCCCCAGGTGTGCTGCTACATCCCAACAGATCTTCAGTCAAAGGAAAAAATATATACAAATACTGGCCTGAGTAGCAAATTTTCCGAAATACAATTAACATGGCTTAAAATAATAAAAATAGCCATTTTAATGGGCACTTAGTAATTGCCAAGCAATATGCAAACACATTTAACCTTCTCATTTAACCCTCACAAGAATTTTCTCCTTTAGCTTTCACAACCAGTTTGCAGAGAAGGCATGACCATCATCATTTCCACATCACAGACAGGACAATCAAGAATAGAAGCCAGGTGAATCCCTGACACAGCCACAGTGAAAAACCAGGAGGCTTGAGGACACAGCCAAGCTCTTAAACTCTACGGCATCTAACTATTACTTACTGATGGGGCGCCTGGGTGGCTCAGTCATTTAAGCGGCCAGCTTCGGCTCAGGTCATGATCTCATGGTTCCCGGGTTCAAACCCCGCACTGGGCTCTGTGCTGACAGCTTGGAGCCTGGAGCCTCCTTCGGATTCTGTGTCTCCCTCTCTCTCTGCCCCTCTCCCACTCATTGCGTGTGTCTCTCTCTCTCAAAAATAAATAAACACTAAAAAAATAAAAAATAAACGATTTCTTACTAGAAACGGCAATGTTAAGGATTTTTTATACCCTTCCTTTAACACTCACTGAAAAATTTTAAAGCAAATTTAGAAAAAATGAAAAAAGAAACTCCACCTTCTGTGAGGGCAAAAACAGTCAGAAACCGAGACTGACAAATAAAGCACAGCTATCAAAGACTGTGAAATCTGGGAGGCTCCTGGGAACTGACAGACACCGCCTCAGACCTCGAGCAAAACAGAGAATTTCCTAAAGGTAAAAATCACAGTTATGAACGGCCTATCCAGTGAAAGTAGAGACAGTCGTACTAAATAGCAAATATACAGACACAGCATTATTTTTTTTCCACCAAGTCCAGCTCGGTCATGAAGTGAGTCTACTTGAAATGGAAAGGCAGTCAGGAGCCTTTATCTCAAGAGTCCTTTACTGTATGATGGAAACAGGGACGACTCTGGAAATGACAGCTTTATTTAAAGAGTATATGAAATAACAAAGTCAAGTCAAAGATCTGGACTCCTCTGGCTCATACCCAAACTATTGGTGACCGTGCCCATGACACTACCTGCAACAGTAGCAAATACTGGCCCCATTCAAAGATGGGTAATGACCACAGGCCACAAGGGAACTGTGCATAAAAGCAGCAAATGTCAAAAGCAAAAGAGAAATATAAGTAAAAAGCCAGTGAAGGACAAACATCAACAGGAGGAATTACCCAAGGAAACAGATGAAGAATTTGGACAAATAACACTCCATGAAATAATAATAATAAAAAAAAATGTTCAAGAAGAAGTACAAGGGTTAGAATGATAAAATACAACTAAAACAGATGAAAATCAGCTGATAGCTATAAAATGCTAAGAGATGATACTATAGAGATGCTGTTTAAAAAGCCACCTCGGGAACTAAACATTAATGAAGAATTTGAATGCATTATAAGAAGAAAGGATCCTGGGAAAACACAGTAAGTGAAATCAAAAAGTTAAAGATGAAGAGGTGCCTAGGAGGCTCAGTCAATTGAACATCTCACTCTTGATTTTGGCTCAGGTCAAGGTCATGGTCTCGGGGATCGCACCCCACATCAGGCTCTGCACTGACTGTGCAGAGTCTCCTTGGGGTTCTCTCTCTCCCTCTCTCTTTCTGCCCCTCCCTGCCTCTCTCTCTCTCTCTCTCAAAATAAATAAATAAGCTATAATATCTATCTATCTATATATATATATATACACACACACATATATATATTTTTTAATATAAAGTTAAAGATGAAAACTACAGATATGAAAAACCAAGGAGAAACATTTTATGTATTTTCAGGATTACCAAAGAGGAGAACAAAACAAAAAGAAAATATATTTTAAATATAATTTAAAAGTCTGAAGATATAAAAAGAGACTGTTTCTCAGAGTTTAATGTTAGGATCCAGGAAAAACCGACACAGAATCATAAAAGCTAAGACAAAATCGATGAAGTTACTGAACTTTCTAGCAAACTAAAAATAGTCCATAGACGTCTGAACAAAACCAAAACAAGAACAAGTAAGATGTCAGTTTGCTCCAGTCTTCACGGTGACACCAAATGCCAGATAGAAATGTTTCCATATTTCTGAGAAAAATAAGAATTAAGACTAAATAGCTTTGATAATTATGGTTCATAATCCCTAATAATAAAGAAATAAATGGTAATAACCTTAATCTTAAAAGGGTAGTCAAACAAGAGGAGAGAAAAAGGGTGTAGAAAGTAATGTCATCAATTCTCCCATTTTTTTCCTAGCAAAAAGTCAAACGATGCTATTTAAAGTTAAATTCAGTCATTTAAAAAAACAAAAAAACAAAAACCCAGAACTGAAAGGGGTTTTATCCCCTTAACTTTTTTGTTAATTGAAGCATAGCTGACATACATATTAGTTTCAGGTGTACAACATATTGATCAGACAATTCCATTCTATTCATTACTCAGTGCTCACCGTGATAAGCATAGTTAACACCTGTCTCTATATAATGTTATTACAATATTATTGTCTATATTCCCTGCACTGTACTTTTCATCTCCATGACTTAACTTATAACTGGAAGTTTGTACCTCTTAATCCCCGTCATCTATTTCACTCATCCCCCCCTCAACCACCTTTCCTCCAGCAAATACCAGTTTGTTCTCTATATTTAAGAGTCTAGAGGTGCCTGGGTGGCTCAGCTGATTAAGCTTCTGACTCTTGATTTCGGCTCAGGTCATGATCCCAGGGCATGGAATCAAGTCCTGTATGAGCACGGAGCCTACTTAAGATTCTCTCTCCCTCTGCCCCTAATCCTCCCCCTGCTTGTGCAAGCGTGTGTGCGCTCTCTCAATAAAATTTTTTTTAAAAAGTTCGTCAAGTAATAGCATCACATTGGTGAAAGGACACTATTTTGAAATTAATAAGTTCCTTCAGTTTAGGTTCAGTTTCTATGGTGCAGTCACTCTGGAAAATAGTGTGGAAGTTCCTCAAAAAAATTAAAAATAGTTCTATGCTATGACCTAGCAATAGCACTGCTAGGAATTTACCCAAGGGATGCAGGAGTGCTGATGCATAGGGGCACTTGTACCCCAATGTTTATAGTAGCCAAATTTCAACAATAGCCAAATTTCAACAATAGCCAAAACACAGTGGCCACTTTCAACAATAGCCAAATTGTGGAAAGAGCCTAAATGTCAATCAACTGACAAATGGATAAAGAAGATGTGGTTTATATATACAATGGAATACTACTTGGCAATGAAATCTGGCCATTTGTAGCAACGTAGATGGAACTGTAGAGTGTTATGCTAAGTGAAATAAATCAGGCAGAGAAAGACAAATATCATGTTTTTACACTTATGTGAATCTTGAGAAACTTACTAGAGGACCAGGGGGGAGCGGAAGGGGAAAAAAAAAAGTTAGAGAGGGAAGGAGGCAAACCATAAGAGACTCTTGAATACTGAGAACAAACTGAGGGTTGATGGGGGGTGAGGGGAGAGGGGAAAGTGGGTGATGGCCATCCAGGGCATTTATTGGGATGAGCACTGGGTATTGTATGGAAACCAATTTGACAATAAATTATATATATGTATATATATATACACACAATAAATAAAATAAATTCAGTTTCTATTTCTTCTACTATATCAGAAGCAGACTGAAAAAATAACTCATTAGAAAGACCAAGAATAAATACCATATTTTTTGTAAAACCAACTCTTGTATTTACTTTTACTTGTATATATGCACACAGAGAAGTAAATAATGTTCGCCATATGTTAAAAGGTATGAGGCAAGGAGATGATGGGGCTCTGCCTGCTTTAATGTTTTAAAAATGAGCAATGCATGGTCTTTTCAAATCATAAAGCCATTATTCTACTTCAATAATCGCATGATATTTCTCCCATCCTTGTATATCATTTTGTTCTCATTTCCCAGATAAGAGAAATTAAACATGCAAAGGTGAAAGGATTTGATGAAACAGTGACCCAATTCAGGATGATATTTTAATAAATACGTGATATACCTAATAGTTTTGATCATTATCAAATCTACTGATTTGGCTCAATAAGAGGAAGAACTTGTAATATAATTATATATGTCTGGAAATAGATTAACTGCTTCATACAGTAGGAAATTCCAAAGTGTGCTCAATGTGAGGTTGAAGTAACCAACCAACTCTTCTAGAAGGTGATCACACACCAGTCACACGTTAAGAGTTAGTGAGCTTTGAGGGCACTTCAGTTCTGAAAATGTTTGCCTTTGTGGTGCGATGTCATACAACAAAGCTGTGAACCTCTGTCTTCTGCTACAGAAATTATAGTATCAGTATCACACTCACATTTACAACTCTCTCCTTTAAATCATTTTCACGAATATGTCATACTTAGGTACCCCCCATAACAACTCTTGACATAGGACACGTGTTCTTAGTTCCAGTATGCAGTTGAGAAAATTAAAATTCAGAAAGACGTCACTGGTCCATGATCATACACACAGATCACTGCAGAGCCAAGACTTGTTTTTCTTTGTTTTGTTTGTTTATTTTATTCCACGTTTATTGCCCAGGCAGCCACTCTACATACACGTAGGGGAGCCCAGCGCTGACCACGTGTTTGCATTTACATTACCTGGAGCTTTCTGAGCAACTATGCCTACTTAGTTCAACAGGGAATAAAGACTAGGTTGTTGCTATCTCTTCTATCCTGTGTGAGGAAAGAGCCTCGGAACGTCACAGAAAAGAAATTTAAAACAACCACGCTACGTACGCCCATCACTACGTTATAAACTTTTTTTTTTTTGTAGGAAATTAAAGCTTTCTCAGAAAAGCTTGCTATTGTCCTCACAGTTTCCAAATATAAGAAGTAAAAGTCATCCACTACAAATGCTGGATGGTTTAAGCAGCTGTTCATCAGAGGTAGGCACAGAGCAAAAGTTTTACTGTGAACTCTGATGAGCTGGGCTAACGTATATGCATGAGTGTTTTGGACACCTGCTCTACGCCAGCAGCTGAGAAGCACTTGGTAAACATATTGAAGCGGCTGGAAAACAAATGGAGCAGTGCCAGGTTTGTGGAGATGGGTCCACAAACAAGCCACCTCATTCACAAGGACAGCAACTGCTGAAATACATTCAAGAGCACATATACCATATTTTATGCCAATACTGGTGAGCAGGAAATAATGGAGGATGAGATCTTTTCTGAATTTATTTGAAGTTTAATAATGACAGACGGTAAGGGGACAAAACCAAGTGCAATGAAACTGAATAAAGGAACTTAAAAACTGAGTAAAGGAAAAAACTTCATGCAAATATATCTATTTTCTAAGGACAGAGAAGATCTTCATCTGTTCCTGGAAATAAAACTCTCGGTGTGGCCGCAAAAGGAATTCTGCAAATGCTATTTAGGCCATTTAAATATTAGAACCTAGGCAGAGAGGCACAACATGATATTCTGTGGCTCTTGGCAAGATTTTATCACCACTGGCAAACCAGAAATGTACTATATAGTTTTAAGAGCCACATTCAAATCTCTTTTCAATTATTAGACAGTGGCGATGTTTCTTCCACAGCGGACATTTTAAAACTTCCTCTTAATAGTGACCTTGTCAATACACCTAAAGTATATAAAAATTTTCAAACTCTGCAATTTTCTCCCAGAATTTTCTCCCAGAATCTCCCAAATCCCAGGCTTTGTTAAAACTAACAGCATCCGATTTAAGCAGGCTTAAAAAGAAGCACCAATGTATTCTCCGTTCTAAGGCATCTATAACTGAAAATACAGATCAAAAATATGAAAAACAGTAATAAGAAAAAAATAATCCTTGGGGCACCTGGGTGGCTTAGTAGGCAAGTGTCTGTCTGGCTCTTGATTTCAGCTCAGGTCATGATCTCACAGTTTTGTGAGTTTGAGCCCTGCACAGGCTCTGCACTGACAGCTCAGAGGCTGCTTGAGATTCTCCCTCTTTCCCTGCCCCTCCCTCGCTTGCATTCTGTCTCTCTCAAAATAAATAAATAAACTTAAAAAAAAAAAAAATTCTTTGTGACAAACACATTAAGTGAAATACTCATTGCTCCCTCCCCTATACAGACTTTTGAATAAGACTTTTATAAGCTAAGAGGCACAATCATTTAGAATGAATCACATAAGTTATAGTCAATCAAGATGATATTTTCAGAGTTTATCCTCAGGGTAAGTAGCAACACAATGATTCTCTTTGCCATCATCTTTAGTTGTCATAAAACTAGTTACAGAACAATGACACTGTCAAAATGTATAAACTCACAAAGTTAATACTGATCCATTCAAACATAAAAATTTAATAACCATCAAATGAAAACATAAAGTGATAGGATATCAACATCATATAAAAGGGATAAATACATCTGGCATGATAATGAGTGAAGAAGGTTTCCATGTTTACATAGGGATGAGACAGGACAATTTAAAGTTACTACCTCTGCCCCACTGGTCTTAAGGAGCACATAATATTAACTTTACAAATGGAATTATCAATGGGGTGCTGGTGTTAGTTGATGCCCAGCTCAAGAGTACCAATTGTTAGGGGCGCCTGGGTGGCTCAGTTGGTCAGGCAGCTGACTTCAGCTCAGGGCATGATCTCACGGTCTGTGAGTTTGAGCCCCGTGTCGGGCTCTGTGCTGACAGCTCAGAGCCTGGAGCCTGCTTCGGATTCTGTGTCTCCCTCTCTCTCTGCTCCTCCCCTGCTTGTGCTCTATCTCTCTCTGTCTCTCAAAAATAAATAAATGTTAAGAAAACATTTTTTAAAAAAAGAGTACCAACTGTTAAATTTTAAGGATCCTTGCAGGCTGGTTATTAAAATCACTGAAACCAGCCACAATGGGAATTGACAAGCACTACAGATTGGACCTCCACACCCCACCACCCAGAGCCCCTTTAACAGAACCTCACTGATCCACACAGAAATAAATACACAGTACGATTAATTCTCACAAAGTAAATTCTCCCATGTAGGCAATACTAGAGTCAAGAAAAAGAACATCACCATAAAACCAGAAGTCTCCCTTGTATCATCCGTGAATCAATACTCACTCTAGGTGTCTGCAAATCTTCCAGATACAAATACTAGAAAGGAGTAATTTTAGCAACGACGAGGGAAGAAGAGAACATTAAACGAAACATATAACCTGGAAAATCATTTGGAAGCAACTGTGAGGGTGGGCTGGCAGAAAAAGACATGGCATGATGTACACAGACTTGACAAGACCAGGAGCAGTGGAGAAAGGAAAATATGAAACTGCAGGTGTTGTGCAGCTATCCAAGGGTTATGAGACACATGTCTGTGTACCAAACCTGTTCAGTATAAAAACCTTACGAAATGGAGATCGTTGAACATACTGTACTTTTCTTTGTATCACCTATGATTTTTATATTATAACTAGCATGAAGTCTGAGAAAAGCTCAAATAAATGCCACACAAAAAGTGATGGCCAGCAGTTGATTACTGTTGAAATTCACAAGATTTTTTCTTTCCCCTCTAGTTTAGTGTGGCACCTGTCTATAAGGAACCAAAGTGAGAAGACTTTCCTAATCATCCCCCTCCTCTGAGCAAAGCTGATGGGCTGGCAAGAGGACAACATTTGACAGCAATCAATACTATGCCACATGGTGCTGGTATCAGGATTACGCTCATAGGAACCAATGTATGTCACACAGACTCTGGCTTCTTTGGTTTTTCTCTGTCCCAGTGAGGAGTTGTATTCAGTGGTCCTCCATTTCTTAATATTCATCAACAAGCTGACTCTCTAATTCCAGCTTAAGTCCTAGAAACTGATGACACTGTGCAGCCACACTTGCACAAAAGAGGGTTGCCTCCTTACAAAGGTCTTAATATTTAAGGGTTTAAAAATTAAAAATTATACTTTACAGACAGATGTATGGATCAGAGTATTGACCTCTGTCTCCTACACAGACGCAGAAGTGCTCTAATGAGAATAACTGCCACAAAGTAATGTGCAACAGAAGATTTTCACCAGAGTTAGAAAATGTGACCAACCGGGGCGCCTGGGTGGCGCAGTCGGTTAAGCGTCCGACTTCAGCCAGGTCACGATCTCACGGTCCGTGAGTTCGAGCCCCGCGTCAGGCTCTGGGCTGCTGGCTCAGAGCCTGGAGCCTGTTTCCGATTCTGTGTCTCCCTCTCTCTCTGTCCCTCCCCCGTTCATGCTCTCTCTCTGTCCCAAAAATAAATAAAACGTTGAAAAAAAAAAAGAACTATAAAAAAAAAAAAGAAAATGTGACCAACCAACCTTTATTGTTTTCCTCTTCATATGGGTATTCATTCATCCATTTGTCTCCAGAGTCACATTGATCCTGCAAGAAGAACACAGAAACAAATCATGAGAGTAAGTTCCACATGTTGAGGACATCCTTCCACTGGGGGTGAAACACTTATTCTGCAATTCTTTACACTCTTGATTAGTGAATGACGTCATGAAAACATAAGTGAAGAATATTTTTGTCTTTAGTTGTCTTCTGCTTGCTCTTTACCAGCCATGTAAAGGGCAAAGTGGAGAGACGAGGGGATAGGAGCGGGACCTCCAACTATGACAGCTCCTGAGCACAAGATAATGAAGATCTGGATAAAGATAAGAAAGGAAGGGAAGAAAAAGAAAGGGAGGTAACAGAGACAGAAAGGTGAGGAGAAAATGGCAGGAATTGGTGTAAAGCAAATTTAATATATGAAAGAAGTCACAAATACTCCCCACTGGAGTACTTTGCTCCCTTATTCTTAGCAATCAAGAGATTTCTAAAGTAATGCTGTTTTCCAGAGGAAATGATTTTTTTTTTCCTCTTTACAGTTGGTATAAATATGCAGCATAATTAATATGAATACTTTCTGGTGCCTTCATGTTGGTTAATACCCAAGTAACTTTTTAAAAACTGATCTGATACATGCTGCTTCTTAAAAGCTCCCATACCCCCAGGATCATGTGGATCTCACCAAATATAATTCAGTATCGCTGGATTAGAAGGTTCTGATTACAATAAACCGTTTGCGCCACTTGGAGGTATCTCGAAAGTCCTATTTATTTTCACTCAGCATTATGTAACGTGCTTCAGAATTTCCATTTCATGAGGCAAATTTTCACTGGCATTCCGTTAAGCCAGCTTAGTAGGCATAGTTGACTTTTTTTTTCTTCATTCGGAATTATACTCAAGAGGGGCCACGCCTTCCTGTTCTTACCTGCACCCATTCCGTGCCAGTGTGTAATCAGTGTAGCCCTGGGCCAAGCTTCCTTTGCATGTAATTCCATACATTTGAACAGAAAAGGGGTTCACTCACTCATAGGGCCTTAAATGAAATGTGGCACAACTCTATGGGCTTGGTCTGTAAGGGGACTGGCCTTTAATTTTATTCCAGTTTTAAATCAATCAATCAATTTCTCTCCCCCCGTCTGCTCTCTTCCTCCCCACTTCTGTGTGTGTGCTTATATTTATATTTATATTTATATTTATATAAAAAGATATATATGTCTCAAAATGCATCTTCTCGTATATACTACAGCTTTTACTACTAGAAATGTTACTAAAAAGCAATAAAAATGCAATACTTTAACATTACAGTGTCAAACTAGAAAAATTCTCTTGAAATTCAGAGTGTCTAATTCTTCTATCTTACATTTTGAAATCATAATATGGTATCCCTGGAAAGAATTAAAAAGTCATCCATAGCACCACGTTCTTATCAAACACGTCTTGTTCTTTCTAGTCTTCAAAACAGATCTAACTCAATCAGTCCCAACTTAGCAGAAGGTATCAGGTATGTCAAAAACTGGCTTCAATCTTACATTCCAGTTTTGTAATTTGTTTTCCCATACTTTGATATATACTCTGGCTATTTTCACATGATACCCACCTTACTAATGATCAATCCAAAATTCGTAATACTCCACTGTAGGGATAACTTACTCCCTAGTTTTTGTCTAATAATTTATGATTCCGCACTACTACGGATAACATTTAAACATCCTCCTGCGTAAATCTGGCATACACTGGGGCCTCCGCAAGACTGGATGTTGCCTTTAAGCAACTAGAAAGCACGCCCTCTCTGGGCAGACACAGAAGGACTCTGGGACACGGACAGGCTTTCTTCAGCAGGGAGGGCCTGGCAAGGACAGCCCAGGGTAGGTTGTCACCAGCGCTCACCCCTCAGCCAGGCACCCTCAGCCTACACTCCTGTGCATGGCTGCTCTAGTCTGCACCTTTCATTACTGCCTTAGAATATACTTCTACAAGTATAATTACTGGATCAAAATAATAGAAACTGCCCTCCCCCCAATTTTCAAACTATCTTTTTTAAAGTAGACTATACCAATTTATATTCCCAACAGAAGAAGCAGCACATGCTAACATAGCGCCATTCCCAACTTTATTTCCTGAAACACAGCACGCTCCCTGGCACGTTCCAGGGAATCGGTAAACGCCTGTCAAGTGAGCAAGTGAGGGTAATAATGACTAATGGAAGAAAAATAAAGTAAACCCCTCTATCAATCATGTGGATTTTTCTTAGCCAAGTAACTAGGGCCTTCATTACATAATTTGTATTTTTAGTTAACATTAATCTGGTGACTTAAAGAAACAGTAAATTATGTGAACTACACATAACACACTATCCCACATTTTGACAACATTTTCGGATTTACAAAGTAGCCCAGTGATGTAATTTGTACTAAAGGCAGTTCTGTGACTTGAGTACATGGACTATTTTCAGATCCATTTGACAATGACGATCAGAGATTAATTTTGCACCCAAGGTAACTAGCTGGATAATGTCAGGGTCCTTACAAAACTCCTTATTTCCGCATCTCAGCAGGCCTCTTTGTGGTTCATCTTTGCAACCCCCTACAACTTACACGTAGACCTACGTTTGAAATCTGAGGAGATCCCGGTATAATACTAAGCTTAGTTTTCTGTTTAATCCAAGCTCCTCAAAGAGTGCGCAAGCTCATCTCTTGCACTGTAGCTCCCATCTCACACCCCTATAGTCACCTCTGTCATCCACTGGCCATTTGACCTGAAACAATTCATTCAACCGCTCTGAGCCGCCATTCCCTTCTCTGCAGAAGCAATGCTAACCATAAAGCCTGTTCTATCTACCCCATCTACCTCAACTGAAGCAATGTCTGTACAGCCATCTGTGTTGTCATCCATGTAAGAAATACCGCTCTTCAGTCAATGGCCCAGATATTAAACAAGAAAACAACAGGATTTCCCAAAATTGAGACCACAAAATAGACAGATGACTCTCTCTTTTATTACTCATGCTCAGGCGCCTTTGGGTTGTTCTCCAAACCCCTTCAAAATCAAGCCATGATATAAAATGGGGAAATGGCACATTTCCAACAACAGTTAATATCTCATCAATTTCCCAACTAAAAGATCACTTTAACTCTGCCAAATAGGTTTGTAAATATATCCAATAAGTCTTCTCAAAGCACAGAAGTTTTAAAGGCCACTGTCCTCATCAAAAATTCATCACACATGGTTTCGGTCCTTACTTTCCTAGCTTCAAAAATGATTCTCCACTGTCGGGTGAAGAAGCAGAAAAGAGCTGGTAACTTATTTCAATACAAAAAAAAAAAAAAAAAAAAAACCATGAGAAAGAAGAAAAGACACAGAATATTACATTTTGGAAAAAAAGTTTAGATTTACTTTTAAAAACAAATACTTCTGCCTATAGTATTAGTAAATATTCATCTATAAATGGTGAGTCTGGACAAACTGTAGCAAAAGAGAATGATTTTCTAAATTGTTACTTTCTAACTCTTGTTTTCTCCCCTAAAATTTCCTAAAAGGAATTCTAAGCTTCCTTTGTAACTCAAAGGAAGGACCCTGGACAACAGAAACGGCCAGAATGAAAGTGGATGCGACCCAACTTAATGAAAAGGGAGTTACACTTCAGAATAATGACCTCCGGGTACGGGCATTATATTACCCAGTAGTAACAGGCCGCTAGCTCTTCATCACATCTTAAATGATCTATTAGGTTCTCAATCTTAAAAGGTTAGTGTTTAATACATTCTAAATACTTCAGGACCCATAAGTACACTTGTTGCTAGTTCCTCTGAAAATCCCTTTACGTATCTTTAAATAGAGACAGAGAAACAAGTTTCCAAGGTGTTTATGGACGCCTGACTTGTCAGGGTATTTCACTTTCTGCCCCAAGGTAATTTAGTTGCTCTGTTTCAAGCAAATTGAATTCTGGTAATGGTACTGCGATCCCATCTGGAATTCTGTCTTCTAGATTCAGTTTTACAAATCACTGCTTCATTAGCTGTGATCTTGTGTTTTCAAGGGCTGATTAAAAAAAAAAAAAAAAAAAAAAGTCAAGTAATAAGGTTTATATACATATTCACATAATTTTTAAAGCCGATTAGGGAACCCGACAGGCAGGCTTGGTGCATTTAAGTTGAAGGTATTACGTAACCGATCCATCCTGGCCTTCCTGTGCATCAAGGTTTTTGATATATAAGTTGCCTTTTTTCATTTAAAGTTATTTCTGTTTTATCTGCTGCAGTGAGTTATCTTGGGAACTAAAAATATTTGAAGGTTAATCTAAATATTTCTGGAGATAAATGCAAATCTAAGTGCTACGTTTTCATAGCTATTTTGACTTAAAATGAAAAGAGATGCTGAAGACACAAAGCAGGGAGCTTGTTGCTAGGTGACAGGTGACATCTACCGTATCTTCTGAACTTGTACAACATGAGACATCTTACTGCTGAGAAAAGACACACAGATTTCTGTGGCACAAACATCATTTTCTATATGGAAGCAAACTCGTGTTCAGATATTCTTTAACATAGGCTGTAAGGAGTCAGCAATTTATGTCTATATGAATATCCAATTTTAGAGATGCCTCTCAGCACAAATAGGAAAACAGTTCTTTATTTTCCATTTGGGGTATATGGTTTTACCTTCTAAATAACATCTACATAGGAAATACATAAAATTTTCATGATTTGTAATGAAAGAGTGATCGTTATTTTTTGTACCTCACTTTATGCATTTCCAAACTTTTAATAGAAATCACCTCAACTAGGATAGGTGGAGTCCACAGAGAAAGCATTATTTCTATAATAAGTAATCCAATTTCCATTAAGTTTATTAATGGAAAATTAAGAGCAGCATAGCAAAGACCTGATGAATTAAAAAAGAAAATACAAAAAAACCTCAATGTAGATTATTTCCTGGGTATATTTTACAATTACACACCTACTTTCTACAGTTACCTCCCTTCCCTGAGCACAAAGTTCCACCCCTGTTCTTTGACTCATCAGGCAATTCAAGTGACGATACACAGACATCAAGAACTCTTCTATACCCAGAATTTCAGGATCTCACGAGAATAAACTTAGGCATGCTCTACTCCATCTGAGAAAGGTTGTGTGCTGCCGTGGAAAGGATCCAAACACGAACCCAGACAGAACCAACACCAGCGCTAGCACTTGGCAAAAATGTGCCTTAGGGCAAGCTGTTTAACTTTCCTATGCCCCTATTCCTCATTTGTTCAAGTTATATCATAAAATCTCCTTTTTTAGGGGACAGGGGCTACGGACACTGGAAACAAGAATGCATACAATGTATACACCAGAAAATCTGGCACAAGCTAGTTACTCAACAAATGTCCATACCATCCCTATCCCTCATACTTACAATCAAGCACCCAATGGTCAAGGAACAATGAACAACGGTCAAGGAACAATGAGCTACTGGAATCCAAGTTACACTTCCTCGATACCACTGTCAACCACGGTTGTGCGTTTGCTACAGCAAGGTCCCGGGAATACACACGAGACAGAATCTCCACACTAGGCTCTCACAATACAGTGTCTCCAATTCATCAATTAAGAGAATTCAATGATGTAACTGCTAATAGAAATAGGAGAAAGGGCATCTGAGGTCCTTAATAACCTAAATTCAATAATAATCCCTATGGAATTCTATTAGTTACATAGAAATCAACTGAAAATGCTCCGCTTTTAAAATTGTTCTTCTCTGCTTCCAGCTTTATGTTTCTCTGATTATGCTCCCCGCCCAAGAAATGTTTCACTATCAACAAGCACAGACAATACAGAAAGAGCAAACTTTAAGAATTAAGGTCCCACTTGGAGGAAGGTATGCCTCAAAGCTTGAGCAATCATTTAAGAACAGAGTTCACTGAATAAACAGCCCATTTTCAGAAGGAAGAGGTAAAGCAAAAAGCACACTGACATGGAAATTACTCTTTCAATCTGTTTTCGACTTCCACTACACCGCATCATTCTATGCAGAGAACAAATAAACCTTTAAAAGAAAGTAACCATAGCAAATGAATTAAGCATTTCTTTTACATATATTGTGCTCAATAGAATGGTTTGAAAAGTAATTTATGCTATGCTCATATTCAAGCGTAATTGTCATTTTATCGGGACTGCACAGTCAAAAATCTGATTTGTATTGTAAAGGACTGACAAGATGATTAAATTTTGTCTTCATATGTCTAATTTACGTGATTTAGACTGCAACGCAAATATGAGCATGTGCAATTTGTACTTGCACATCAAACCATGGCAGAGAACACTCCACTCTGCCAAAAGGAACTTGGCCACACACATTTGCATTCCCATATGAAGAACACAGACAACCTTCTCTTAATCCTTTCTATCAGGATCCTTTCTATCATGCTAAACATACTAAAATCCCTGGAGTTTTTAAGGGGCTGGTGGGAGAAATGAAATAATAGGGTGCCAGTTCACTTCCCAACATTTTATGTAAGTATAATGTGGTTGTGTGATGTATACATAAAAAAGCAAGCTGACAATTTTGAAAACAAATGAAAAGAAAATCATGATAAACACATATTTGGTACCAATTAAAAATGCATAATTCACACAAGCCTAAGAATTTCTCTACTATTTCACTTCAGTGGGTGTTGTCTGACCACAACAAGGCATATATATTATGGGGTCATTACAAATTTTAGACACTAAGGATCTCTGACAGAGGCAAGAAAAATAAGTTGCCTTATTTAGTATGCAGTATACATATTTGGTTTTCCTATTAATTATTGCCTTCTATGTTTAACTTGCCAATACTAAGCAAGATAAATTCCATTCAAATGCATAGTAAACAGTTTGCTTAGGGAGTACATTTATTTTCTAGTCCATCACAACAATAGTTGATTAAAATATGTTGCTCTTATCCAGTTTTGAATTAATTCATGTGAAATAAAACAAATATTTATTAAATTGTGGGGGAAAACATTCCATCAAACTGTAAAACCTGAGTAGAAAAACAAATGGCACACATTTAATTACAGTTGACATTTAAATGAAATTTGCAATCTCAAAATATTTAACAATAATTAGAAAATATCAGACTTGAGATATTTTTAGGGTGCTTTTATGTGTAATCTCTCCAAATATCTGAACCCAGAGGAATTTAAGATATGCAGATTTTAAAACAGGACGTGAAAGACGGATCAAAGAACTTAATAGATCTGTGCTACTGACATTTTGATACAGTGATACAGAAACACGAGGATTTATTTGGTATTTTTAATGAATGTCTTACAGGTCTTGCCGTGTGCCTTACTGAACAAGAGTTTTGTCCACCTGAACTCATCAATCCAGTTTGTGCATTCAGACATCACAATCATTACCCTATATAGCTCATAATCTGGTCCACCACAGATAGCTAGCTGTCATAATAAATACATTATCAATTAGTATTTCTCAATGATGAGCAAATTAGTAAACCGTCAAATGGACTGCATAACCATATGCTTCTCTCATGACTAAATAATAACAGAAAATCAAAATACTATTTGTTGAGAATGACACGATATATTAGGTTGATCGCTGTTTACAAGGTTCAAAGACTCCTTTAAAACCTGAAAAATACTGAAATTGGAAATCAACACAAATCTAATCCAAGTAATTGCTAGCAGATGATGAAGGTCCACTGACTTTTAATAGTAATTTCTATTACTATATATATATATATATATATGTATATATATATAGTATATATACGTACAATGTATACTGTATATATATATGTACAACATACATGTACCATATATATAAATATAATTCCGTTATTAATTCATCCACAAATTGCCTGTATGCCACAATACCTGATTTAGAGGAGCTCCCAGAAAACAAAGGTGCGACAAATATAAGTAAAATAATTATAACAATGATAGCTACCAGCCACTGAATATTTACCATATGTTTAACACTGACTAGGTGCTTTTATTATTTAATAAATTCATGTATAAAGCATATGACCTAGGGTTTAATTCCCACGTTTTACAATAAAAATAACTGTGATCAAAGTCCGTACTCTCTAACCTGTATCAAGTCACCTCCTGAGGAACCCCACAGCAGCTTTGAGGAAAGAACGATGTATCCTGAGAAGTTGAGGGAGCCCACTGAGACTTCACAGAGGATAAAACAAAGTTGAGTCTTGAAAAGTGGGAAAGCAGAGACATATCAGGAAAAGGGGAGGTACTGGGAATTAGCACATTTCAATCTGAGTTTCGGGACACTCCTATGGAGGAACATCCTAGAAACTGGTGTATTTACACGAGCCAGCCCAGGCTACCTAAAGAGGGGCTCTAATATGGAAAAGAAGCCTGTCATTTGGAAAGATTTACTTCAAGTAAATAATAAAAACAATCCTGCAAGTGTGACTTCTTGTGTCTCAGGGAGGCTGTCTTACAGTGTAAAGGGAATTATATGATGTATGCTAAATCAGGAACACTAAAGCAATTTCAAGAACGTAATGCTACAAAAAAAATGACTCGAAGATTTTTCTCATGAAAAATGTTATGTTCTGTGATTGAAGGTATTTCTAAACATCTCCAATACTCATAAATAAAATATTTCAAAATATTTATTCAATTATGAATCCATGAAAATATGCCCACAGAGAGTAAACACACGTGTGTGTGCATGTGTGCAGACACACACAGAGCCAAGCACTAGTTAAAAACTCTGACTGGAGAAATATTCCTGAAGTGGATGTAAGTTACATAGTTTATCTTTTTAAAAAAAAACACTCCAGGGGCGCCTGGGTGGCTCAGTCGGTTAAGCGTCCGACTTCAGCTCAGGTCATGATCTCGCGGTCCGTGAGTTCGAGCCCCGCGTCAGGCTCTGGGCTGATGGCTCAGAGCCTGGAGCCTGCTTCCGATTCTGTGTCTCCCTCTCTTTCTGCCCCTCCCCCGTTCATGCTCTGTCTCTCTCTGTCTCAAAAATGAATAAATGTTAAAAAAAAAATTTTTTTAATAAATAAATAAATAAATAAATAAAAATTAAAAAAACACTCCAGAAAATTTTTTTTGTTTTGTTTTTAGACATTTATTTATTTATTTTTTTAATATATGAAATTTACTGTCAAATTGGTTTCCATACAACACCCAGTGCTCATCCCAAAAGGTGCCCTCCTCGATACCCATCACCCACCCTGCCCTCCCTCCCACCCTGCCCTTCCTCTCACCCCCCATCAACCCTCAATTTGTTCTCAGTTTTTAACAGTCTCTTATGCTTTGGCTCTCTCCCACTCTAACCTCTTTTTTTTTTTTTTTTTTTTCCCTTCCCCTCCCCCATGGGTTTCTGTTACGTTTCTCAGGATCCACATAAGAGTGAAACCATATGGTATCTGTCTTTCTCTGTATGGCTTATTTCACTTAGCATCACACTCTCCAGTTCCATCCATGTTGCTACAAAAGGCCATATTTCATTTTTTCTCATTGCCACGTAGTATTCCATTGTGTATATAAACCACAATTTCTTTATCCATTCATCAGTTGATGGACATTTAGGCTCTTTCCATAATTTGGCTATTGTTGAGAGTGCCGCTATAAACATTGGGGTACAGGTGCCCCTATGCATCAGTACTCCTGTATCCCTTGGATAAATTCCTAGCAGTGCTATTGCTGGGTCATAGGGTAGGTCTATTTTTAATTTTCTGAGGAACCTCCACACTGCTTTCCAGAGCGGCTGCACCAATTTGCATTCCCACCAACAGTGCAAGAGGGTTCCTGTTTCTCCACATCCTCTCCAGCATCTATAGTCTCCTGATTTCTTTATTTTGGCCACTCTGACTGGCGTGAGGTGATATCTGAGTGTGGTTTTGATTTGTATTTCCCTGATAAGGAGCGACGTTGAACATCTTTTCATGTGCCTGTTGGCCATCCGAACACTCCAGAAAATTTAAATGATTTTGAAAAATAATGGTGTAGCACCCAAGGAGTATCAAAAGCATTTTGAAAAATACTCTCGAAACAAAAGTTGGCCACGTGCAGCCTTAAAACCTATTTGGAGACATACATAAAACTAAAACACTAAAACCAGGATTAGCCCTATAAGTAAATAATATATGGATTAACCTCCATTCTAATTTTTAAGAAATGTTCACAAGTGAAACAACTATCAAATAATTATCATGAGTATGCAGGTTCCCTGCTCACCTGTATTTCCCCAATATGCATGGGCAATGTATTTAATTTAAATACAGTATCATTCAAAAAAACATCTGGGGCACCCAGGTGGCTCAGTCAGTTAAGCTTCTGACTTCAGTTCAGGTCATGATCTCATGGTATGTGAGTTCGAGCCCTACATCGGGCTCTGCACTGACAGTGTAGAGCCTGCTTAGGATTCTCTCCCCATCTCCCTCTACCCCTCCCCCACTTGCATATGCACACGCTCTCTCCCCCTCTCTTGCTCTCTCTCTCTCTCTCTCAAAATAAATAAATAAAACTTTAAAAAGTCCTCTGATTTTTTAAAAGACAGTCCTTTAAATACTCTAACTTTACTCCCAAAGGTGGCTAACTACATCTTGGGAAATACAATGAGGGAAAGCTGCTGGCCAAAGACCTGAATTCAAATTGTTCTCTGAGTACAATGGTATTAATTCTCAGTAGTAGAGGAAGAGGAGGAGGAGGAGGTGGAGGAGAAAGAATGGTTATAGCATCAGCAAACACACTGATTTCCACATGCTAGGAACTGTTCTAACTTCTAACTACTCTATTTGTATATTCCTCACACCCTTGTGAGGTAGGTGGTATTATTGTCCTCATTTTACAGATGTGGTAACACACAAGCTAAGTAATCTGCTTACTAAGCAGCAGATCCAAGATTTTAAAATAAGCAGTTAAGATTTAGTCTTCATAATTTTAAATATTATGCTATGATGGTTCTTATAAACTTGGTATTATCCTGCATGCAATGGCATCTCTGTGGAAAATAAATAAGCAAGCCAACTGAAACAAGATAGTTTTGCTATTTTCCTCTTAAACAGATTAAAATGAGTATTTCTGAATTAAAAGCACAATCTCAAAGCCTTTTCCAATCAAAGAAAGGGAAAATATATTCCAAATCTGATTGTCATTTTAAATCTTGCCCAATATGCCAATAAAGCCAATGTTTTCAAAGGTTTTTCCCCTAATTAAAAAATAACACTTTCATTAACTCATCTAAGTTTTTGGAGATTTTAAGATTTTAGAATTTTTGTACACTCTTCTACATGAAACCGAAGATTATTGAATGGAATGAAAATCCTTTCTTCCTCTTCCTCACCAGAGATACCTAAATATATGCAAAGATACAAAAGAAACTTAACTTTTCATGTCAGAAATAACCTGTATTTTTGATAATGTATCCAATGTAAAATAGCCCCCTCTGAAAATGCATTTCAAAGGAGTATTTCTGACCTGTGTCAGAGTCTGCTACCTCAAACAGCTATTAAAATACTTTCAAATAATTTGAAAGATTAATTTATCCTAATCTTGGCTAAATATGTTTCCATCAGCTCAAGGTCCTTAAATGCAACGAAATACATTAGTTTCTTTTTGATTCTGAAGATACTAAACATAACCTAATACTGAACAATCTCAATAAATTAACCAAATAACAAAAAGCTTACGCTCATACATAAAGCTAAGCAGAAATAAATCATGCTTTTGAACAGGTCATTTTCTAAAATACCATTAATATAACAAATAAATTTTATATTAATATATAATATAAAGTCCCTACATAATCATATGTACTGTTATTAATTCCCTCATTTATATAATAAATATTCTTTTCAATCACTAGCGATTCAGAAATGAAAAAGCCCTCACATATCATATATGTTAAAACTAAAAAAAAGGCTGGAGGCGGCCTGCTGCTATTTGAGAAACCACGGAGCCTGCTAAAAAAGCACTGGTAAATCTGGGGAACAGGAGATACCAGGTGCTGTGGTTTGACACCTACTTCATCTCTGCAAAAGCTCATGATATGGAGGATGAAAATAATTACATTTTGTTCGTGAGAACCAAGGAAATGACAACTTGTTAGTAATCAAGAATAGGGTTAAAATGAAGTACACACACAAATCTGCAGTTCAACTCTAATTTGCAAACAGCACTCAACCTGCATTCACCTAAAGGAACACAAGGGTCACACAAGAGACCTTTCTGGATGCCAATCTTTGTCTGAAACATACTCATTTCCTTCAACTTGAAGGTTGCTGATTGCTTACTTCCATAATAGCATTTCTTTGATTTTCACTCATAACTCTCCAGTTTCAATATGCTTCAACTTTCAGGTTCACAAAATGCTTTATGACACACAGAGCATAGTTATCTTCCAAAATTCTCCCTGGTTTTAAGATGATGTGCTTTCCTTTGTTTGATCTCTGAGGAAGTTCAATGACCAGAGACTCAATTATTATTCCCAAATGAATATCTCTACACCTAATTTCCCACCAAAATGTGACTCTTTTTCCCACATAGGTATCACTGAATAATCTAACAAACACTTAGGTTCTTAGGATTTTTATCCAGATATTCTTATCATGTCTGGAATGGTGAGAGACACTAGAGATTTGCAGCCAAAACAGCTCCCTTACGCACAATTGGTTTACCATCTTAACCACAGGCAGAAAGCCTCACTTACTAGCACCCAATATGGAAGTCATTATTCTTTCTCCCCTTCAAATCCTTTTCCCAGTTTCCCACTGCAGTTTGTGAAACCATTAACAGCCAGACCCTAGGACCTTGTTTATGAATCAATTTTAAGTTTCTTTTCTAACCAACATATAACAACAATCCTGCTTATTTTTTTCCGAAACCAGAATCTTCCAGTTGACTTCTGTAATTTTCCTTCACCACCTCAGCTCCCTTAGGCCCTCATTTAACAAATCTGGATTATTGTCAATCTATGTTGTCTCTAGCCTCTGCTCTTTCCAATGCACATTACAAAACAGACGAATATTTAAAATATTTCATCACGTTACTCCTGGTCTCAAGAATTTGTTATTTATAATTGCAGTGTCTAAATTTCTGTTGATGACCATGACCCTTCAAGAGAAGCTGAGGTTTCTTCTCCTTCCTCTAGGAGGAGTTTCATCACTCCCTCCAGGCAAATTCCTTCAGCAGGCTCACCTCTTCACATAAACACAAAAAAGCATTTGATAAAATGAACACACGGTTATCACTGTTTAACAACCTTAGACTGTAGAAAAAGAAGAAAACTGCATTAACTTGACGAGTATCTATTTTTTTTAATGTTTATTTATTTTTTGAGGGGGAAGAGAGAGAAAGTGAGGAAGAGAGAACAAGCAGGGGAGGGCCAGAGGATCTAAAGCAGGCTCTGTGCTGACAGCAGAGAGCTTGATGTAGGGCCTGAACCCAAGAACCATGATCTCACCTGAGATCATGACCTGAGCCAAAGTCGGACACCCAACTGAAGGAGCCACCCAGGTGCTTGAAGAGTATCTATTTTAAAACCTACCACAAACATCACCTTTAATGGTGAAATGTTAAAGTTTTCTTCCCCCATTGAAATCAGAAAAAGGATATTTGTTACCACTATGTCAATACAACTTATGTTGTAGGTTTCAGCCGGTATCATAAAGAATAAATAATTTTTTAATACAGATAATGAAAGGAAAAAGTAAAATTGTGATTATTCACAGGATAATTATTCACAGAAAGACTGTACTAACAGAAAATCCAAAGAATCTACAATCACAAAATTAATATTAACACATGAATTTATTAGCAAAGTCAATACACAAAAATCAATACACCAGAAAACAAAACCCTATAATTATAAATTTAAAAGCCAACAAAATTTCTCACATTAAAGAATTGAACAACTAAAAATATGAAAGACCTTGAAAACATCTACCTTGAAAAAACAAAACATTATTGGGAGACATTAAAGAAGTCCTAAACACATGGAGGGATAAACATGTTCATGGGAGGGAAAACTCAGTATTAAAATGCAAATTCTCCTTCAATTGATCTGTAGATTCAATAAAAACTGAATCTACTATTTGTGTGTATATTCGTATGTGTGTGTGTGTGTGTGTGCACGCGTGCAGTAGAAACAGATTCCAAATTTTACTTTTTTTAATGTTTATATATTTATTAAGAGAGAGAGAGCGAGCACGGGGGAGGAGCAGAGAGACAGGGAGAGAGAGAATCCCAAGCAGGCTCCACGTTTTCAGCACAGAGCCCCATGCAGGACTCAATCCCACAAACCATGAGATAATGACCTGAGCCAAAATCAAGAGTCGGTCACTTAACTGGTGCCCCCAGATTCCAAAGTTTAAGTCAACATGGAAAGAAATAAGAATAGCCTTGGTGATCTTAAAGAAAAAAGACAAAGTTGGGGAACTTATATTCTCATATCTCGACTTATAATAAAGTTCTAATAATTAAAATATTTTCGAAATATATAGGCCTAGATAAACTGATCAGTAAGCTCACACATCACCGAAAACTTAATTGAGATAAAGGTGGTACTGTCCTGCAACTAGGAAAAGATGCCTTTGTCAATAAATGGTACTCAGTCAACAGAATGCCATGCTGGGAAAAAATGTGAATTTTGACCTCTACCTCACAACATACACAAAAATCTATTCCAGGTAAATGCAGATACAAATATGAAAGGTAAAATAATAAAGTTTCTAGAAACAAAAGTAGAGAAGAAAATCATAATCTTGTGAGGGGCAGATATTCCTCAAACAGGATACCCAAAGCACTAATCATAAATTATAGACTAATAAAATGGACAATATTAAAATCGAGAACTTCTCTTCATCAAAATACATTATAGAAAGAATGGAAAGGCAACAGGCACAGAGAAGATATTTGCAATACATATATCTGACAAAATATCCACAATATATAAAGAATTTCTACAGATCAATAAAAAATTACAGAAAACTCAATAGAAAAGATAAGCCAACAATTTGAAACGGGACTCTATGAAAATGGCCAATAAACACATGAAAATATTCTCAACCTCTTTGGTCATCATGCAAATGTAAACTCTATCACAATGAAATACCACTGCAAACACATCAGAAAGCCTAAAATTAACAAAACTGACAGCACCAAGTTCTAGTGATGATGTGGAAGAAATAAAACTCTCATATACTGTTGATATTAAGGGTAAACTATATACCTAATTAGAAAGCCATCAGTTTTTCTAAAGCTGAACATTTACATATCTAATTACCCAGTAATTCCACTACCTATCCCTCGGTACATACCCAACATAATTAAGTATATACATTCACAAAGTACATTTATGAGAAGATCACAGCTGACCTATGTGTAATAGCCAAAACTATATAAAACCCAAATGTCCATCAACAACAGAATGAATAAACTGTGGCATATTCAAATAATGATATATTACACAGCAAGGAGAAGTAATGAATATGAAAAATAAAATTCGTAACACAATATGGAATAAAATTAATCCACTTAAAAACCAGTTACAATGGGGCAAGTATGATTCCATTCACATAAGATTCAAAAAAGGCAAAACTAATTGATGGTGGTTGCATGTGGAGGGTAGTAAGAGATACAAGGGAGACTTCGAGGTTGGTAATGGTTGGTAGTAGGTATATCAGTGTGTCCAACTATGAAAATTTACAGAGGCACACCCTATGACTTACATAATTTTTGCACATATTTTATTTCATAAAAGCTAACTTAAATTTTTTTCCTACATGAGAAAAGTTGATCATACCAATGTGTAATTTTAAGTCAGATTATCCAAGTTATTGAGTGCTGTCCAGTGTATGCATAGTCATTCCCAAGTGAGCTGTCACTTACGGACCAATTATCAAGTGGGAAGCTACATGAGGCATTCTTGGCCACAGGAAGGCAAGCAATTAGAAACACACCTGATACTCCAACTCTCTCAAATAACCTTGACACCCAGCAGCAGTTTTTAATGCAAGCAAATTATATGATGTGTTTTGTTTGGAGTTTCTGCTGTTCATAGCAATATGCTGAATTCTTGTAACTGACCACTCAACATTTATGTCAAATTAGATGGAGGGGTCCCTAGGTGGATTAGCTGTTGGGTGTCTGACTTCGGCTCAGGTCATGATCTCACAGTTTGTGAGTTCCAGCCCTGCATCGGGCTCCATGCTGTCAGTACAGACCCCACTTCAGATCCTTTGTACCCCTCTCTCTCTCTCTGCCCATCACCCGCTCTCAAAAATAAACATTTTTTTTTTTTAAAACTTAGATGGAGAAAACAATCCAATCCTTCTTCCTTAACTTTATAGTACTGCAATACTACCATTAACTATTATTTCGGCTCAGGTCATGATCTCACAGTCATGAGATCGAGCCCCTCGTCAGGCTCCTCACTGGGCATGAAGCCTGCTTAAAATTCTGTCTACCCCCTTGCTCATAAATAAATAAATAAATAAATAAATAAATAAATAAATAAATGTGCAAGTCTACAAGACATAAGCTATGAACTGGAATAAATGAATACTGGTTGAAAGAGTTTGGGTTCTAACTTTGAATTGGTGAACTTAGAAATTTAGCCAAATTTCTCCCTCCTAGGGACTCCAAACCTGCTACAGGAATACAATGGATAATGTGTCAACTGTAACTTAGCAAGCCACTTAGCTTTACTATATGGCACTCTGAAGAGAAATTCTTAGGGGATCCAAAGGGGACAACAGAGTGAAGTATTTTCACTATGGCTAAAGCTGAGCCTATGGACACACCAGTAGTGACCGATCTGGAGGTGGCCTTGGAGAATCCTGAAGGTGGGCAGGGAGTATTTCTTTTCTAAGCACAGTTCCATAAAGCACCGCAGTATAACGCAGTCTATCTGGGACTGTAAACAATTTCTTTCCCTACAGTTTTACCACAGCCAGAAATGAAAGCTCAGAAATCAATCTGCCACTTTGTCTTGTATAATTTAAAGAAGTGTATTATTTACAATAGTGCCTCCACAGTAAAACTATAATCCACAAATCAGGTATGTGCCAGGAGGTGCAGCAGGTGCTTTACACACATTATCTTAGGTGATCCTCACTGTGAAGAAAGGATATTAACCTCCACTTCTCACGTGAAGAAATGAAGTTTTATGGTTATCAACCTGCACATCTGGCATCTGAACACACGTGTGTCTTATCCCAAAGTCCACACTCTTTTCCTCATGACACAGCTCCTCTTCCCAGAAGCTTCTGAGCCGTGAGCCCGATGGACGTGCTATGCCAGAACAAACTGATACAGTTACAGATGTGGCCAGATTTCAGGAATGCCACCAAGCACTCAAAGGGCACAAATCGTCACTGCAGCATTACTTTGTGGATCAAGCAGCCACTGAAGAGACCACTGTTTGTGTTCTCCAGTCTGAGCAGGAGCCACTGACGGGGGGGAGGCTTGCCGGCTGCTACTCCTTGGGCAGGATTTCTCCATGTCTGCTCTGTGGACTACCGGATCCAAATTAAAGTGTAACAGAGTTCTCATTTTCCAGTGCATTTGGTCTTCAATGTAGGTCTTTAATATTTTTCTGAGATTTTATGCAGGAACACTCCCTCCTGCAGTTCTAGAAGCCTAGAAGTTACTGGAAAGTTAACCCTCCTGTTTTCGTAGGACCATGAACACTAACTGCAGAGTTTGTCAGGGGCACTTAGACTTCCTTAAATCACTTTATTCACCTCATGCTCAAATTAGCCTCCGTGCTGCCCTCAATTCAAAACCTACCTTTTCTATTTCCAAGTTATACGGCCATGGCCTAATCACATCTCTCTAAAACTCAGTTTTTCCACAACCACAAAAAGGGCTGATATTAATGCCCACTTTGCAGGATATCTGTCATGTCTGGATATTCTAAGAAATGCAATTTATAGAAGGCACTCGAGAAAAATACTAGTTGTTATTACCCTTTTTTTTTAAATTTAGAAATACTACTTTGGTTTTTAAAACACAGAAGTAATATTATTAAGCCACAGAATCTGCTGGAGCCCAAAGGAGATCACATAAGCAGTCATATGAACCTCTCTGGGTATCCTATATTATTAAATCATGCCAATTAAAAAAAGAAGAAGAACAACAACAACAACAACTATGGGATGCCTGGATGACTCGGTTGAGTGTCCAGCTTCGGCTTAGGTCATGATCTTGCGGTTCATGGGTTCAAGTCCCACATCAGGTTGTGTGCTGGCAGCTCAGAGCCTAGAGCCTGCTTCGGATTCTGTCTCTCCCCCCCCCTCCCCCGCTTGCTCTTGCTCTCTCTCTCTCTCTCTCTCTCTCTCTCTCTCAAAAATGAACATTAAAAAAAATTTTTTAAAGTAGTTACTAAAGTCAACCAGATTTCCAGAAAACATACAATAATATGTCATACTCTCCTCTACAAAGAGAGAGGTGACAGAAGATGGGTTTACGATTCTTCATAATAACATGATCCAAATAAACTAAAACTCACCGAGTAGAATTCATTCTGAAAATCCATCATCCAGAATTCCTGTTTATGGAGATTATTTGGCTCTATTTTTAAACACTTAATTACTTAATATTATAGCTATTCCAGAATTAGTCAGACTTTGATTTTCAATAACTTCTACAGTCTTTCTTTTATTGCCTCTTTAATATCATTGGTCTTATTCCCTTATTAGGAAATCCACATCTTGATCTCTTTCGCTATGAACTTTAATCACTCATTCACTGAATCAACAAGGACTTATCCTCCTTCCACCTTATTCCAACTAAATCCCTAGTCTAGTTAAAAATAAAGGACTCTAGGTTTCAGGAAGCAGATTTCAGCATAATAATAAAAACAATTGCCACAAAAGGAAATAGTATAAAATCTCTGTTCACAGTACTATAGAAACAAAAGGACAAGAACTGCTTAATGGTTACACCAGTCATGTGTGTCTGTCTACTGAGCATCTGAAATGTGGCTGGTCCAAATTAAGCTGTTCTGTAAGTGTGAAATACACACCAGATTTTGGAAATATTTTACAAAACAAAATAAACACTAAAATATTTCATTTATCATCTTACATGTATTACATGTTGAAAGGGTAATATTCTGGAACTACTGGGGTAAATAAAATAAAATTAATTTCACCTGTGTCTTTTCACTCTCTAATGTCACAATTAAGAATGCTAAACTTACTTAAGCAGTTTGTGTTATATTCTATTGGACAGTACTGGTCAAGTTCCCACATTTCAAAGCCTTGCACAACACACTAGGAATTTTCCTGGCTTCTAATTATATTTTATATAGACCTTAATGACATGTCTACTTTGTCCATTATACTCCCAAAAGGTATGTTTTCTTGTTTAATCTAGTGTTTAATGTATCTGGATATAAATGTATCACAACATGTACTGTTGATTGAGCACAATCTTGAGCCCCTTGGAGAGCTATAATTGTGCAGAATGTATTTGATGCTTGCTGGTACCTGATTTTTATCTCACCAGATTATTAATCTTCAGTTCTTTGAAAACTCTGCAAAGTGATCTCAAAAGTATTGTGTGTGTCTTCCAAATGCACAGTCATTCACACACAGCCATGCCTACACTCAAGTGTCAAGGGCTTTCCATAATCCTCATAGCCTATTAAAACTAAAAGATTCCCAGAGGACCAGAAATATAACCTAGCATTCACTGTTATATCCTGAGACATAGCTGTATTTCAATTGATAAGATAAAATGTAACATATTCTGCATCACATATCCATATCCACTTCACTGCTGATGGGAAATGCATTGGACAATATATACATCATTAAACTGAACACAGCCAAGTATATTAAGTTACAGCACCATTTGGAAACTCAGGGCAAACAATCCTCCTAAATTTCTAAATGTCAAGCTTACTGACAATAACATTTTCATCTGTTCTGTGTTTACTGTTGTTCCTTCCATGTTTCTTCTCAGGCATTTTTCTGAGTAAACAAGTTTGAATCATAGAGTTTATGATTTTCATTATGTATAAATTGGTGGAAGAATTCATTCTACATTTAATGAACTTTCCAGCTCTTTTATAGACCTGTAACAGTACCTAAAAAACAATCACATATTGTAACTTTTATCAACCCTCATTTCTTTTTTTTTTTCATAGAGTTGCATGTGGAGACCATGTTTTCAGTCACAAGATCTCCACCAAATACTCTTCCCCTGCTCGGGTCCAGGGGGTGGCACTTTGTGAGTTAGCATAACACCAGCTGAGACCCATCCCCATCAGGCAACAGAAGCAGGGCTATACTCAGCAGAAACTGACTCACTGAAGAATACATCTTTGACTTCAGAGAGGGGATCTACCTGGTAAAGGGCACAGGGACTTCTTTCTTCTAAGTCTGCAGAAGGCCTTTAAGAGTTGACTGTACTCTACAGTTTGCTATAAACATGAGGGAGGCCCTCATGTGACAGCATTCCTTGAACCCACAACCTAGGGCATCCTGGAGATGCCAGGCCAAGCGTGAAGTTTACCAAAAAGGCAAATTCAGTGCTTACCACACCTTTTCACGTCATCCTCAACTGTCTGAGAAAATTAGTGTCGGGGCGCCTAGATGGCTCAGTTGGTTGAGCGTCTGACTTCAGCTCAGGTCATGATCTCACAGTCCGTGAGTTTGAGCCCCCTGTCAGGCTCTGTGCTGACAGCTAGGAGTCTGGAGCCTGCCTCAGATTCTGTCTCCCTCTCTCGCTGCCCCTCCCCTGCTCATGCTCGGTCTCTCTCGGTCTCAAAAATAAATAAAAACATTAAAAAAATTTTTTTTTAATTTAAAAAAAAAAAAGGAAAAAGAAAATCAGTGTCTCAGTGTACCCGCGACCAAGCCACCGCATACCAGGTGGGAAGCTCTGGGCTAATTTATCGAGGGAGCTACAAATCTAAATGCTAACTAGAGCCAGGAGATTGAAACAGGAGTGTGGCCTTTCGAAAAAGCATAGAAATGGGAGGCAGAAGGATGTCCTCTCTGGAGAAGGCCACTACTACTCAATTTCTGACCTCTGCCCTACAGTTACATTCAAATGAAATGTAGAATCTGTGTCCATTTATGAAATTTCCTAGTTAAAAAAAAAAAAAAATGGCTGCACTGCTGGACTGACAAAAACTGGACAAAACAACAACCCCAGCCACACATCAGTCAGTTTATGATATGTGTTGTACTGTTTTGACCTTCAGATTCAAAACACCTAGGAGGCCAAGGAAATTACAAATTAGAGAGCCCCTAGATTTATCTGGGTCTTTGCCATGGTGAACCAACAAGAACAGAAATTCACATAATAAAACATGGTGTTTCTTACAGAAGTATCATTTTTACTTGTAGATTTTTTAAAATTTGTATTAAAACAGTGTATGATGAATACAGTTCAAAAACCATACGATTTAAAGTAAACCAAGAGAATCAGAATAAATCTCCTACTAGAGCCAGGCTACTTTCAACCACACACCTGGGGTTATTTTCCTCTTCTGAGGTAAAGTTTAAGAAGTAACCTACTGGACAAGCATCTGAGAGGTATGAGAATCTCTTACACTGGCTCTGAATAAAAGGAGATTTTCAAGGATTCTTCCATAGTTTGAAATTTTGTTTTTTTTTTAAACATTTATTCGTTTTTTGAGAGACAGAGAGAGAGAGAGAGAGCGCGCGCGCGCACAAGTGGGGGAGGGGCAGAGACAGAGGGAGACACAGAATCTGAAGCAGGCTCCAGGGTCTGAGCTGTTGGCACATAGCCCGATGTGGGACTTGAACTCACGGACGGCGAGATAATGACCTGAGCCAAAGTCGGATGCTTAACTGACTAAGCCACCCAGGCACCCCTGAAAGCCTATTTTCAAAAGAATATCAATCTTTTCTACATTATATCATACGGTGTAGTTATAACTATCAATGTTTATATACATGTTTAGACCTTATATGAATTCAACTGGATTTTTTTTTTCTTTTAAGATTATTTATTTTGAGAGAGTGAGTGTGCATGAGCTGGGGAGAGGCAGAGAGGGAGACAGAGGATCAGAAGTAGGCTCTGGGCTGACAGGAGAGAGCCCAAGGCGGGGCTCAAACTCCCAAACGAGATAGATCATGACCTCAGCTGAAGTCAGACGCTTAACCGAATGAGGCACCCAGGCACCCCCAGAGTTTGAAATTTTTAATCAGCCCTGGGCGGCTTAGATTGCTACTTCAAATGTAATTTGCATTCTCAAAATGTTCTAGAAGGCTCCTGGAAGCCTGAACTTCAGCAGTTGAGGCCTGCCAGCCCAGTGGACAGAGGGCACCCCACTAACACAACAGCACATTCACCCATCCTACACCAATAAATAGTTTTCCTCATATGTTCTGCGTTTGTTTACTAGTAATGAATAAAACATTAAAATTGCTATTTGGAATATAAAATACTGTAGTTCTTACAAATGGTGAAGTTATGCTGGCTGTAGTTTAGGGTACTAAGGCTGTTATTTATAGAATAAAACCCATTATCACTACTCAAATATTGAACAAGAATAGTTTGTATTCAAAGATAAAGTTGCCACAGGGGACTATTGATATAGGAAATATGGCTGGAGAGATATGGGATGCATATTAAAATTTATATACTGAAAAGAAAAAATGTATTTAACAGGTATATTTAATATTCTAGTAGCATCGACTGGAATTGTTAAAGTTATATTTGCTGACATTTCAATTATAACCTTCCATTTTCAGCGCCTTCAGTTCAAACCAAAAATTTTCTCCAGCCCCAAAAGTAATGTACTTTATAAAGCTTCAGTTTGCTAATGATTTTTTGGTAGTGTTCAGCAATGGAAACTTTCAGGGAAAAGACCAAAGGCAAATTTGAATGTTTTTCCTCACAGGACCACTAAATTTTGAAATGAATATAGTAGGGATTTAAGACAATGCTTTTCCAAGTGAAGCAGGGAGGCTAAGAGTTTGCCATAGTTCGTTAAATAATAAACGGTGGAGTCAGGAATAAAACCCAGGGATTTTCACTCCAAATCTATGCTCCTAAGTATTATAGTTTATTGCCTTTGCATTATCATAAGTTGATGGAAATATTTCTATATATAGTAATTTGTATATAGTATCAATACAGCACATACAGTATATCTAGTATTACATACCTATAATTTTGTTTTTTTTAATTTTATTTATCTCTACACTCAACATGGGGCTTGAACTCACAACCCCAAGATCAAGGGTCACATGCTCCTCCAACTGAGCCACCCAGACACTCCAACTACAATTTTAAACAATGATAAAAAATGTTTGTCTTCTCATAATCTATTTCAATATCTTACAACTCTTACTGTTAATGATAACTTAATGGTGCTGTAACCCTCAATGCAATTACAATTTGTATGTATAATTTTTTGTGCAATTTCTTGAAGCTCCCACTAGATTACATTTTCAAGGGGCATGGGGCATTCTAGGGCTTACTGAAGATGCTTAGCCTCCCTAGAACCCAGTTATCTCAAATATAAAACAGGAATAATAACAGTGCCTATGTTGGAATGGCTCCGGGAATGAAATGCAAAAATGTAAGTAAAGTGTTTAGCACAATGCCCAGCACGCAGGAAGCAATTAGTAAATGTTAGTTATTATCATTATTATTGTTGATAACAATTTTACCCACCCTTTGTCCTTGTGACTTGCATGGGCTTGGCACATGAGAGGTCCTCAGTAAATAATAATTAAATAAATTAAAGAACACTTTAAGACTTTTTAAACAACACTCCCTGCCCCCCACCCCTATCCCATATATTTATTTCCACAGCCACTGCTATCTCTCAAACATGATTTTATTTCCTCCACCCGAAACACAACTCCCCATCCTAATTTTCAACTGGCTAACTCCTACTTTTCCTTTACGTTCTGGCTCCCTTTCTTCTCTTATGGGAAGTCTTTTCTTAAACTGAGAGCCTATTATGCACACCTGCTTATGCTTTTTCACTGGACTCTCTTCTCTCTCTTTTTTTTTTAATGTTTGTTTATTTTTGAGAGAGACAGAGAGAGAGAGAGAGAGAGAGAGAGAGAGCGAGCACGAGTGGGAGAAGGTGACAGAGAAAGAGAGAGAGAGAAAGAGGGAGATACAGAATCCAAAGCAGGCTCCAGGCTGTCAGCACAGAGTCCAATGTGGGGCTTGAACCCGCGAACCACAAGATCATGACCTGAGCCGAAGTCAGACATTTAACTGACTGAGCCACCCAGATGCTCCTCACCGGACTCTCTTCTTGTTCCTAACTATCAAAGCAGTTAACACCAAGTCCTCCTGATGTTTTTTTACTTGCCTTAATACCCCAATAGACTGCCAACTCTTTAAGAAGACACCATTGTTTACCACTGTAAAGGTACAGAACATAAGAGATGTTTAAAAAACATTTGTTTAGGGTGCCTGGTTGGCTCAGTCGGTTAAACGTCACACTCTTGATTTCGGCTCAGGTCATGATCTCATGGTTCCCTGAGACTTCAGCTTCACATCAGCTCCGGGGGCTCTCCCCCCTTTCTGCTCCTTCTGGTACACTCACGCGCTCTCTCTTTCTCAAATAAACTTAAAAAAACAAAAAACATTTGTTTAATGAACGAACAAACACACATTTCTATCTGAGTAACATTTCTATGATTCTCACCTTTCCCCAAAACATCATAGTGGATTTGGAATCTGGTTCAATTTTAGAAATGAACAAAAAGGAAAGAGACACGTAAGATGGGTTTTTCTTTTCAAATGGACAAAAAAAAAAAAAAAAAGCTTAGACAAACTCGTCCCAAAAGATAGCCAAATGGCCGTCAACATAGGAAAGATATGCATCAACATTAATCGTTAGGAAACTGTAAATTAAAGACACCAGGAAACACCAATACACAGCCATCAAAATGGGAAAAACAGCAAGAAAATATGGGTAATAGCAAGAATACGGGCATCTGGAACTTACATATACCGTTGATCAACATCTAAATTGGTACACTTGGGGGACATGGGTGGCTCCGTCAGTTAAGCATCCAAATTTGGCTGGGGTCATGATCTCGCCGTTTGTTAAGTTTGAGTCCTATATCAGGCTCGCTGCTGTCAGTGCAGAGCCAGCTTCAGATCCTCTGTCTCCTTCTCTCTGCCCCTCCCCCACTTGTGCTCTTTCTCGCGCGCGCGCTCGCTCTCTCTCTCTCTCTCTCTCTCTCAATAAATTTAAAAAACCTTTAAAAAAATAAATTGGTACACTGAGGAAAACCGCTCAGCAGTATCTACTAAAATGAAAATACATTCCTTAAGACTCAGCAATTCCACTTCTAGGAATATGCCACTCAGAAATATGCACATATGTGTGCCAAAAAGCATTCACAAGAATATCCCTAACAGCTGAAATTGGAAACAAGAAAATGTTCACCAACAGTAAAATGGATAAGTCAATCTGTGGAAGTTTTTGATAAATTCACACACTGGAATATTATAAAGCAATGCAACAAAAGAACACTATGGATAAATCTTGAAAACATGTTGAGTGAAAGAGGCTTAACTCCAAAGAGTACACGTTATACTCGTGTGGGGTTGAGAGACACCGTCTTTGGTGACAAAAGAGAGATAGTGGCTGACTCTTGTGGGAGTGGCTCTGACTTGTTCTGGTGGTTGTTGGGTGTATACATTCACTTTGTGGGAGGTCATCCATTTGTACACCTGCGATATGTGCACTTTTCTGCTTGTGAACTGTGCTTCGGTGAAAAGATGAACTAAAAATAAATGAATAAATAAAGGTCCTCAACCTAAAAAAAAAAAAATAAGTCAACACAGATGACTCTCACAACTCTAAGAAATCTGAAATCCTGACTAGTTAGTCACTTGATTCTATCTGAAATCTCATCTTGATCTTATTTTCTAACTCTTCTCTTTACTGGGAAATTCTATTTTAATCTATTTGCTAAATATAGACTATATACACACAGGCCTAACATTGCCATAAAAAGTGATAGGAGAGCAGAAATGGGTCATTATCTTTTTATTACAAATAAAAAAAAGAAGGGAAGAGGTTTTCCTAAAATAAGTTGGTAATTGTCACAAGAGATAAAATTGATACACCCATACATGTATTTATATTTACACGTAAACACATACATCTCAAACAAATGGTCTGAGTTGGAAGCAACTGGCCAAAGAGCCAATGAAAGACATGGAAAAGCAGAGCCCTAGCATATGGAAGATGGCCCACCCTAAGAGAAGAAAAGAGGTAGGAAACCATCTAGGCAGACAATCCCAGAGCTGTCACCAGGAGGTGTGGCCAGCTCTCCTACAGCCAGAGCGGGTGCACGGGGCACTGGATTATTTAGCAGTACATGCCAAGGCAGGAAAATGTGAGAAATTAGGGTTGGAATAACTGAGGCCATAAGAAAGCCTTTAAAAGTCCTTAGGATAATCGCCTTTTACATTTTTTTTTTTTAATTAAAAACATAAAGGCAACATCCTCAATAAGTCAAACTTTTGACAGGATTCTTACCAATTTTAAATTAGTAATAATGTTGCTACGGGATGAATTCTTCATTTTCAAACCCTTACTAACTAGAAATTTTTCAGGATCCCCCTCTCTCTCCTCCCCCTTCCTCTGGTTATGCTGCTTTCTTATGCATAATACATGGCTAATTATCTCCTGCAAAAGTGACTTAATATGCAGAAATGCCCTAAGGGGGAGCTCACCACTGCTGAAAAGGTACACAAAATAAATCCATACATATAATTTCAACAAGGCAAATCCTCCTTTGGGAACGGGTCAATGTTCAAAACATTCAGAAATGTAGATTTTACCAGGTATTTTGTCTGTTTCATTGGAAATTATGTTTAATTCTCTAACATTCACTATTTAGGCATCATCCTGGTCTTAAAACAGATCATTCAGTAAGACCTATTGCTGTGAAAAGCCACATCATGTTTTTATTCTTTACTAATGACAACAACCAACCAATGTCAGGCATGTTTTATTCATCTAACAGAATCATGAAATGTGTATATATTTCTATTCCCATACTATTAACTCTCTGTATGAAGGCTTCAGACTGAAAAGAGGTTTTTGGCTATGAAGTAATTCCATTTCATTTTAAACTCTCTTCAGATGACAAATATATTCATCATAAATCAGTACAATTACTACAGAACTATCACAGAATGCAGTTGGGTTTTTGGTGTTGAAAATCAGACTTCTCCATCAAGAAATTATGGAAAATAGGTCTTTTTAACTTACACATACATCCCCGGTAATCAAAGATCTATATGTTTAAATCAAAGTAGGAAACAGATCAATATTAACTTTGCATCTCTTCATGTAATTAGACTACAAAATAAAATTTCATCTTTTCTGGGAAATTTCTTTTTCTTGGGGAAAATGCTTCCAATTTTAACATTTTAAGAAGATAAAAATCTACTCCTTTAACTATTTCCTCAGCAAAATCAGAATAAACTGTCTGGACTGCAAACCACGTGGAAACCCTCTGGTCTTTTCTTTCTGCTTCCCCTGGAAAAGTAACAAAAATTCCATCCCCGGTCCCTAAGCCCATCTGCTCTCCTTGCTCAGTGTCATGGCCTGCACGTTAAACACAAGTGTCAGGCAGTCATAAAATCTCAACAATTCCAAACTCTTTGGGGATCAAACATAAAATGACATTCTGTTGAGTGGGAAATCCCATGACCTGTGGCCATGTCTTACTGGGGTTTGACATGATGGAAAAGAAAAACACAGCCTGCCTTTAAAACAAGGTCATTCTTACATGGAATTTGGTTGTAAAAAAAGACCTTACAAACCTCATATTTATGTTGGCTAAAATATCTTTTCATGCATAAACTTCAAGAAGAAATTTCAGAAATTTTAGCATTTATTTTGTACTGCTCAGTTCTTGTGGGCTCAAGCAACTTGTATATAGTCAAAGTAACACAAAAAGGCAAGCAGTCCCTGCCAGTGATGGATGCAGGCACTCTACTCCCATTCAGCCCGTCCCGAAAGAAGATGGGTACCTAATCACTACCGGACAAATCCCACAAAGGCAGCGGCACGTTACGGACGCCTAATACATCACACCGGAGGTCTCCGCACGGGTAGGACACATGACAGAATGCAATGATTTAGAATGCACTCCAATTTTTAAGCAAGTCAGTGTTAGAGCCAGAAGCAGGATAAATGAAAACTTTCTAAGACACATGTTTCTGAGATTTATAATCAGGTAGAGATAGAGAAGGGGAAGGAGATTAGACAAGTGTTTAGACTTTTCCATCAAAACATGGAATGGGAAAAAGATTTTAACACCTGCCACTTCCTTCGCAATTGTGAAGAAAGATGACTGACAATTCTCATGGGTTTTCATTACCATCAAGATCCAGCACCTTCCAAGTCTGCTACTACATAGCTGTGTCAAGCAAACCCTATCTCGGAGAAAAAGTGCTTTCAGGGAAAGGCTATGCAGAGAAAAGGGAGGCATGAAAAGAAAAAAGTGTTTTGAATTAAACTCAGAAAGATCAGTTGAGTGTCAGGAGTAAATTCACTTTGACTTGTTACTAATAAGTTCATAAAACTGCTACTCACATCTGGAATGATCAGGTATTTGACTTGATAGCATACTCACATTGTTCTTATCAAGAATAAAAAAGAGATGACTTAATATAATAACTCCAAGTCTATTAATTCTACTCCAGTCTGAGGAAATAAGGGTCCTGAAAGTTGACAGTTGATGGTAAGTCCATGTCTCTAAGAAACTTTTAGTAGAAGAAGCTACAAACAGGACATGGTATTCTTGAGATAGTGATACAGGAGATCTCTGTAAAATGACTAGGGGTTGGGGGGTGGGATGTCAGGAGGGAGAAAGAGAGGAAAAGGAAGGAGAAAAGGCAAGGAGGGAAAGAAGGAGGAAAGAAGAAAGGATAATAGAAACAACAGTAGCTTTGGTGTAAGATCCAGAAAGAGGTGTACCTAGGTGGCTCAGTGGCTCAGTCGGTTAAGGGTCTGACTCTTCTTTGTTTTACATTTTTTTTTTAAAGTTTATTTATTTTTGAAAGACAGAGACTGAGCATGAGTGGGGGAGGGGCAGAGAGAGAAGGAGACGCAACCCGAAGCAGGATCCAGGCTCTGAGCTATCAGCACAGAGCCCAACGTGGGGCTCGAACCCACGAACTGTGAGATCACAACCTGAGCCGAAGTTGGACGCTCAACCGACTGAGCCATCCAGGTTCCCCAAGTGTCCAACTCTTAATCTCGGAACACGTCATGCTGGAGCCCTGCAATGGGACTCTCTGTCTCTCTGTCTCTCTCTGCCCCTGCCCCACTCAAATGCGCTCTCGTTCTCTCTCTCCCAAATAATAATAATAAACTTTAAAAAAAAAAAAAAGATCCACTGAGAGAGCTTAGAGCTGGTGAGTACAGGCACGTGAGGGCTTACTGTAGACATCTCTACACAATCCCATAACTGCACTTCTATACCTTGAAACCCATCATGGTCAGTGTATTTATATCAAGGAAATCAGCACATGCGACTAATCAGGGCTTTTTATTCCAGATACTGTTTACCAGTACACCACTGCTTATCTCCAAATTACAATGTCAAGTGACAGACTTGTACCAATAAAACATAAGTGCTATCATCTACCTCAAAGGTTTCATATGAAAATTAAAAACAATAAGGCAAAAGTGCATAAAGGACATGAACTTTAGATAGCTAATGCTATTTACATTTAAGAATCAGCCATCAAGTGCAAATTATAGAAACCAACCTCTAAGAATTTCACCAGTAATGATGTCTCCTTAATGGCAGCACTAGCCAGACCACAGGCCTAAAATAGTTGAACAGCAGCAGCCAGATGAGTAGTGAAGTTTAGAAACCAACAAATAAACAAAAAGGGACATAGTTATGATCACAGGAAGGCTAGCGAAGTAGGCAAACTTGACAAGGAAACCAGCACTAAATGAAAAGTCAACACAGTGGCATTCATTCCAAACCTTCCGTGTGAAATAGAACTATATTAAATCTGATGTGTTTTAATGTCTTCACAGATATTTTAAATACGAGGGCACTATATAAGAAATGGCCACAAAGGAATAGTGCTAGAAAGCTCTGGAAGTATTAACAACCACATAGCTCTCAGTCAACGTTAGAAGCACAACCCAAACGTCAAGTCTACGTTAAAAACAGTGAATTGCAAGACCAAGAGGAACGCACCTTCATGAAACCATCACAAAATACAATGGTGACATTCACCGCAGACAGAATTTCAGAAAAAAGAATACAACTTACTGTATGCACACATTTCTACATACAAAAGAATATTATTCCCTAGCCAGATAAATATCCGTACATACATATGTCCACATACACACACATTAAGTCACCTCTCTACAAAATTGGTGAGTAGTCCTCACATTCCTAATTAAATAGCCACCCCCTGGCTATACTACCTCTCTGCGTCCCCACCTCTGCCAGATGACATTTTTCCCGTTGTTTTCTCCCTTTGTAGAATCCACTCGTCTTCCGTACTTTTTTCAACTCTACATTTTCTTTCTTGTTTCCTTAATGTGCTGGGTCCAAGACTGGTTTTCCAGCCGTAGAAAAGACAATGAATGGTACATAGAAAAAAAGGGAGAACATAAATCTAAAAAGCACACCAACCCCCACCCCTACTCAGATACAGCCACTAGTGACAACTCTAACCCCCAACACACCCAACCCCACACACCTCATTGGCCCCCTCTTTCTCGAAGATGTTCAAGGAAGCCATGCATTGTGAAGAAGGAAGAATCAGATCATGAATTTGTCTCTGTTCTGTTGAAACTAACTTTATCTAAATCTATCCACTGCACGTGCGCATGCAAACACACACACACACACACACACACACACACAACCTCAAAAAGTCTTAAATCTTAAGTATCCCTGCTATTCAGTGGAACATAAAGACCTGTAGAGCCATATTTCTTGACTTCAACTACACATTAGAATTCACTAGGAGCTTCTGAAACTCCTTCTGAGCCATCTGAATGCCTGACCTATAATAACAAGAGAATCTGTGGGGTTGGCACTCAGGTAGCCACAGGTTTTAAAAGCCACCCAGGACACCTGGGTGGCTCAGTCGGTTAGGCATCTAACTCTTGGGTTCAGCTCAGGTCATGATCTCACAGTTTTGTGAGTTTGAGCCCTGCATCAGGCTCTGTGCTGGTGGCGTGGAGCCTGCGTGGGATTCTCTCTCTCTCCCTCTCTCTCTGCCCCACTCACACTATCTCTGTCTCTCTCAAAAATAAACTTAAAAAAAAAAATTTAAAAAGCTACCCAAGTGATCCTAATGTGGAGCCAGAACTGAGAACCACTACTCTAGACCTAATTCTCAACCTTAGCTGTATACTCCCAGGTTCCCTTGGGAGGCTTTTAAACATACAAATGCCCAGACCCCATCCTAAAGCAACAAAATTAGAATCTCCAGGGAATGGAAACACTTCCCCTGATACTAAACTAAAGCTGAGACTGAAAAACCAATGTTCTCTGATCTATTGATCATTAGCTTTTTTTTTTTTTTTTTTTTGGAATTCCTTTAACTATTATAACCTTCCCTATTTTACATTCAACTTTTATACTGTTTCTAGTACTAACCCTTAAGGAACACATATTAAAATTACTTCATTCAACACTTGCTTCAAAAACAAGCCTGTAGTAGAGAAACTCAGGACTGAACTTTCCCTCTAATTGGCCGATGGAGGAGATTCCTGGGGCTGCTGTAAGGAAGTACCACAAGTTAGGTGGCTTATAACCACAGTGTCTTATTCTTTCACAGTTCCGGAGGCTTGAGTGCAAAATCAAGGTGTAATTAGAGCCATGCTCTCCCTGAAGCCTCTAGTGGAGAATGTGTTCCATGCTTTTATCTTAGTTAATGGTGTTGCCAGAAATCTTTGTCATTCCTTGGTTTGAAGACACATCACTTCAATCTTTGCCTCCACCATTACATGGTGTTCTCCCTATGTGCCTATGTCTCTTCTAAGGACACCAATCATATTGGATTAAGGGCTCAACCTACTCCAGTATGACATCAGCTTAACTAATTACATCTGCAACAACGCTATTTCCAAGTAAGATCACATTCTGATGTTCCAAGAAGGACATAAATTTTGGGCGGAGAGACACTGTTCAACCCAGTACAGTGGAAAAGAGGGGGAAATAGCAACTATAGGTAAGAAGCATCAGCTGTTGACAGTGAGCAGGTAGATTAGCCAAGTTTCTAGGAACCTCAAAGAAAATAAAAGGGGTATAGAAAATACAGTCAGAGTCAAGAGTGTCCCTAAGAGACTGATCTAGAAAGAGATTTCAAGCCCTAACAGTTTATCACCACCAATGCAATGGAACCCTTCTTCCAATGTCCAGCTTTTAAAATAATAAGTTCCCTATGGTTTAGAAATTCTTATATTCATATTTCTGTCAGTGCTATAGCAATGCCCCAAAATTTTCATATAAAAATCCAAGCATTTTCCAATAGATACACTGTCATATATAAGATTATAATCATAGTACTATATTGTAAAGGGAAAGGGGCATTATAGAGACAGTATGCTTTGTAGAATAAACAATCTCTAACAAACTCATACCCAATCACCAACCATATTTCAGAGAAAATACTCCTGAATTCCAACTTCATATTCTAACCAATACCCAGCAAGATAGTAAACTCTCCTTGATTTAGCACCTTGTGTCCATTTAATGGTTTATACATTTAATTGTCTTTCACTAGCTATAGATGCAACAGATGTTTTTGTTTTCCCAATAACCAAAGCAATAGACGAATACACGTATCATTTTGTCAAACTCAAAAATTTCTTTGTGATATGCTAACAGCCCCGGTGATAAAAGCAGCAATCAGCTGGCCTACAGCAGGAAGAGTACATGGGCATTTGAGAGAGTGAACATGTAGACGATACATGCAGTACAAAGTTTCCAATGAAATTTTTGGTCTCCAGATGTATTTCATCTTCTTTGACTTTACAAGTATCTTATAAAATAATTGGCAATATAAACAAGTTAGTGCTATTCATTTAAACACTACTTTAAAGAGATGAAATTATTTATTTTAGGCAAATTTGTTTTTATGAATGAAAATACGTTAAGAAAAATAAAAAGTTTAAAACATAGGAAGTTGGTAAAAGGCCCAAGTAATTAGATTTTTATAGATTAAATTATTTAAGCTTCAATAAACTTCAAATATTTGAGACTCTACACAAAACAGCACCCACCTCCCTGACTCTTCCCAAACTTTAATAACTCAGTGTCTAACTACATTAAGTTCTCAGCATAAATAAGGTGAAAGAAATCTCCCTTTATAACATAGCTCGAAGAGAAAAAAATCTCTTCTGTTTACTAGGCTGACATTTACTTTGATCTCTTGCAGACCCTTTCAGGTAACAACTTATATATATAATAGAGTTAAAAAGCAAGTAAACTCCTTTGGGAATTTAAAATACCTTAGAAGTCATGAGCAAATGCAAATAAACTGAAAACACAAGAAGGCATCTCTATTGCTTGCCTTTGCTAAGTTTGACAGCAGTGTTTTAAAATACAGGTGAGGAAATCGTTCAATTTGGCTCTGGTACTTGGAAAGAAGCTGAAAGCAGTTTAATAACTAGAGTAAGCTGAAACCATATGTCTAAAAAAACAAATTCAAAGACAGCAAAAGGAAGTGCCTTTATGCAAATGTCATTCCATCCCAACTACTTCTATTTTCCAAGAAGAATAATCTGTGCTGCTGACCTACCCAGAGGAAGGATCCAAATACATCCGATGCCCCATCTACTGCTATAGCTTCAAAGTCGGTTCTTAATTGCGCAACTAACAGGCTATAAACATTAGTAAATTACACACGTTGGACATTTCAGTTTCTTCATAGGTTAAAAAAAAAATCCATGAATAGTCTAAGTAGCTGCAAAGGTTCTGATATTTCATTGCCACGTGGTTATGTAACCCCTAATAATTTACTAACATATACTGACCATGAAAGATACTCCAGGGAATTGAGAATCACACAAATTCATGCTCTGCCTTTTCATAAACAGTCATTGTCATAACTACAAAATAATGTAGATTATATCATCAATCAATAAGCAATGAATAAGGCAATGAAATGCACTGGACTGATGTGAGGAGATAAACAAATGTCTACAGATAAACAGTTAAATGAAGACATCAAGTATGCACATCAAGCATCCAATTTGATTACTGCCACATACAATCAGTCTTCCAGAGTCCCCATGATAGGAAAGAAAATAGTATTTGGAAAAATGCAAATGTGACTCCCTTAAATAATTTAGATTTGCTAAAATGGTCCCAGTAAAACAGCTGAAGTTTGGGTACCCTTATTCAAAACATGACTTTATTAATAACTGTCGAATGAAACATTTCGACAAATGTCAATTTCATATTTGTATTTTTATAAAATTATTATAAATGATTACACATGGATTGCAAACGCAGCTTAAAAAACTATCTTTAAGACTTTAAGGAAAAAGAAGAAATGATTTTGACATTAGAGGAAAAACAGGTTTAAAGGAACTTGGCAACAGTTCAACTACCAAAATATATGTGTAAAAAATAAAGAAAGGCGGAAGAGGAAAGAAAACCAGTTATTTTAATTCCAAAAAAAAAAAAAAAAAAAAAGTGAAAGATTTGCAAATCAACTTCTTTTTTAGCTTCATGCTTTTTTAAATTAAACTTCATATAATTCTCCTTGAAGCTTAAATTACATAGTGAATAAGAATCGCCTTAGACACTAAAAATGGCTAAAAGGTCCATTTTATGTCATGTATATTTTACCACAATTAAAAAATAAAAATAAAGAGAGATTTAAAGGTTGATGTGTTTATAAAATAGGGAAGGAATGGTTTATATCTCTGTAACTTACATATACTTGCACATATTTCCAAGTTAGACACGAAAATACACAGATTTAACTCTACTTTTGCTGTTGGAGGACAAGTATCAGGTCTTATTCATCTTTGAATTTCCAATATTTACAAAAGTGCTTTGCACAATATGGAAAGCTGGAACCTGCCAAATAAATAACACATACAAAGAAAATGGCTGAAACAGTAAATTTTATGTTCACTTGACCTGGAAGCAAATATCACTATCATTCACCCTGGTTTCTATCCAGGTAAATCTAAACATCAATTCTAATCTTCTGTCATTTGTTTTCTGGGATACGCAATTTTTAAATTAGGACCCACGGGAGGCCAAATGGTGTAGAAAGGAGGGACCCATTTGTGCACCATGTCGATCAGCTTGTCCCACAATGAAGTCAGGTGCCCTGTGAAACTTGTCAGGTTCTTTCCTGTGTGAATCGCCACCTAGAAATGTCAGGGGCCTGCCTTAGGTTTCTGACAGGAAACAGTGCCACACCGAAGTGCAAATTCACACGGAGGGGAAGCTACGGGGGCTGAGACTGCATCCACAGCAGAGCAGACAGAACAAGCAAGTCAGGGCTTTACTTGAAAATAAAATGGAATCAAGAACCACCAAAGAAATGGGCAATGGCAAAGAGATGGAAAATTAGTTTGACCAAAAATACAAATCAACTGTGTATCAGTAAACCTAAGGAAAGCTTTTCTCGCAGCTAACAGAGGAATCTGCCAAGAAGTTTGAAGGCAATGGAAACTCAAAGCAAATCTATTCCCTTCATACTTTCAGGGCTTCCTCCCTAATGCGCTTTTTTTTTTTCTCTCTCTTTAGCTCTCACACTCTCCTCTTTACCACCCTCACCCCCCTTTTTCTCCATCTAATTATGCATCTCAAGGAAATTCCCTTACTCCATTATGTACATTCATTTACCAAGTCCACCCTTTGGGGCTGGGGAGGGGAGAAGCTTGAGAGGAGAGGTAAATACTTAAGATCTGTCCTCCTACATCTTGGGTAAAAGTCAAAGCAAGCTAAGGAGAAAAACTCTGTATATTTGGTTTTAATAGTAAAACGCAAGATAAAGATCCCCTAAGGCTATTTTTAAATGCCCATAAAACCAAAACAGCGGTTTCCAATTCTTCATTTGGTGACTGGAGCTTTAGATAATAAGAATTTAAAGTAAACGTTACATTAAGTCAAACAATCAGTAATTGGATCTATAAGCCGGAAATGAATTTTTAAAGGCTGGTTTTTGTTTTGTTTTTAAACTTCAAGGACTTTAAAATTTATCTGTCCCTTGTAAAGAAATAAGAAAAAGTGAGATATCACTTGGAATCAATTAAATCAGCCAATTTAAAACTAATGCCCATTACATCCATTGATAGGAAGTGATAGAAACAACCTTATTCCTAGGTTGCCTCTGGCAACACCAACTACCCAGAACCCTTTTACAAGCACTTATGTTTCAAGAATCAAAATAGTTGACAGTCTTTGACACACTAGTAACATTCCTGAATTAATCCTCTTTCCTCCCTTAAAAAAAAAAGGAAGGAAAAACTGTGTGTAAAAAGCTCATTGAAACACTATTTGTAACCTAAAAACTAGAACCAGTTCATGAAAAGGAAATGGCCAATTATGGTAAATCAATGTAATAAGATTATTATGGTGCCATTTATAAGCTACAATCAATAAAAATAGGAAAAAAGCAGTATTAAGTAAAAATGACCTGCATGTGAAGAAGAATAAAATCTATGAAAACATTTGTTGAGTAAGTGTAGTGTGGTGTTCTGCATAAAGTTTTTCCCCACCTTAATTTGCATTACTGATAAAACATTGTAATGTTTTCCTAAGAAACTAGAGATACAATATAAATTTTTGTAAGCATATTTCCTAATATTAGTTTTAAATATTAATAGGGGTGCCTGGTGGCTCAGTTGGTTAAGCATGTGACTCTTGATTTTAGCTCAGGTCATTATCTCACAGTTATGAGATCAAGCCTCACATTGAGCTCCACACTGACAGCTCAGTGCCTGCTTAGGATTCTCTTTCTCTCTCTCTCTCTCACTGTCTCTCTCTCTCTCTCTACCTCTCCCCTGCTTGCGAGCACACATGCTCTCTCTCTCTTTCTCTCTCAAAATAAACTTTAAAAAGTAATAAAAAAATAAATAATATATTAATCGATTTCAGATAGCAACGTTTATTGAAAAGAATATAAAGATTAATAAGGTCACTCATAGAATTTGTCTTAATATGATAAATAATACAACAAACATGGTTCTTACGTAGAAATGCATCAAGATTTTAAAATGTTCAATTAGTCCTCACCTTAACAGGAATTTAGAAAGCACTGTGCTAGGTGCTGCAGAAAATTACAACGTATATGAGAATCACATCATTATATAAGCTTATTTTATATATATAAAGTAAAGTGAGAACATTTTCAATTTTTTTTTAAGTTTATTTATTTATTTTGAGAGAGAGAGCAAGCATGAGCTGGGGAGGGGCACAGAGAGACAGAGAGAGGGAACGAAAGAATCCCAAGCAGGCTTCATGCTATCAGTGCTGAGCCCCATGTGGGGCCAGAACCCATGAACTATGAGATCATGACCTGAGTCATGATCATGACTGAGTCACCTGAGTCAATCAGGAGTTAGATGCTTAATCGACTAAGCCACCCAGGTACCCCTCAAAATTTTTTTAAAAGGAACATAAGTTACATGACCAATTACAAAACTCTAGAGAAATAACCCGCAATAATAGATGACATATAAAAAAGGAGTTCACAAATTTCACTAACATTAGTAGTAGTTAACATTCCCTGAGTACTGATTTCCAGACACCTTGCTAGATGTTTTACCCAGTTACCACTTCATACAAGACTACTAACTAGATGCTTTTAGTAACTGCACTTTTTAGATGAGGAAACTGAATGTCCCATAGGAAATAAAACTTGTCCAAGGTTACATGGAGGACATCCAACCAAAAATACAGGGTGAACCTGGGACTTGAACCAAGTTCTGATCCTTTCTTGCTTACTTTCTCCATAGCTGAAAAGAAAAATTTAAAAAAAAAAAAAAAACTTATAAACCACATAAAACCAGGACTTTTATTTATATTTCTTTATATAATCCCACTAGATTTGCTTTCCTCAGTTTATTTTTAATCAGCTCTTACAATGGAAGAATTGCTTAACTATATAGAGGACAAGAAAATTTCACCATGATTGGTCATCTATATCATCTTCAATGTGTTTCCTATTAAGTGTTTCCAACTACATAGAAACTTTATCTTCAAAATCATAAAATTAATACAGGCACGTCTCCTGATCATATTTCCCCTTAGGTCAGACATAGCTACGTCATGAATAATTCACCAGAATATACTGGGTCAGATATGCTTTTTATTTTTTTATTTAGTGTGGAAGCCACTCGAGATTTATAAGTATGTAGGAAGACCTATTCATGGATGTGGGCACCTCGGGTACCCAGTATCATTCCTACTATTTGTTCCCAAGTAGTTTTCTATGCACACGTCTCACCTATGCACCAGCTGAGTCTGAGCCTCTAGGAAGGGCCTTGCATTCCAATGTTAGCAGCACCTTCCAACTATCTCCTGGGCAGATAGGTCCCTTCCTAAGTAAAACATGCAGTTCCCTATGAGTTCAGTTCTGTAACTTTATTTCCTAAAAGCACGGTTCACCAAGTCTTAGCTCTCGACCACACTTAAATGCACAACCAAGGCCAACCGGGAAAGGCAGTGGGTGGAAAAGCATGGAAAGGAAGGAAGGTGCTGCAGATAGACCCTGAGTCATCCACGGAGAGGTCAAAGTGATTTGGAATGCTGTACGTTCTCAAAAATAGATCTGAATTTTCTCCGCAAAACTCCACAGACCTTTTTATATTACATTAAATGCTTTAAGACGTTATTTGTCTTGAATCACCCAAAGAAACTGATGCCCTCAGAGATCTGGACCCTAGCACTAGAATGAACCCCAGGCAGGGCTGAACAGTGGAAGAGAGGGTGCATTTGCTTTATCCAGGATGCTGGAGGGCTTACTGGAAAACCAAAAACAAAAGAGGAGATTACCAACAGGAGTCCACTGAAGATCGAAGGGATGCTTCTTTGGGATAAAGCATACAAGTGACTTCTTCTGAAAAGAAGTCACTGGAGAAGAATTGAGAATAGTAGACAGTGCTTGCCCAGCACTGTAGGATTTCCCTGCCATATTATTGCCTCATATTTCCTCTACCTGCTTCCACTCTGTATCTTTGTGTCCAGTGAAATACCAATTCCTTTCATTAGCACAAGGATATCTCACCCTCCCTTAAGATGGCCCTTAACAACAACAACAAAAAGATGGCCCTTACCAAAATTTTAAAACACCTGCATGAGGAAGAGATAAAAAGTCCAAACAGCTCCACTGTTCGAGAACAAAACCTGTCTGTCATTTGCTCACCTCCCACCCCCTCCCTTTATCTGGCCCACTTCCAATCCATATAAACTAAAGAGAAAATAATCATATTCTACAGATAACATTCAAGCCACTTAGCATCACATCTTAGAAACTTAGGGCAGACCATCAAGAATACATTTACATGTTAATGGAAACCACGAAAGTAGCACCCCCCCCAAGTCCCCACCTCTCTTTTCTTTGGGGGCAACATTTAAGCTAACACAGTACTAAAGGCTTTTGCAAGATTTGTCTCATTAAAATTCCAAGTTTGGATATAGGTACTCTTGTTACACCACCTTACAGATGAGCAAACTATAATTTGAAGGTAAAAATCTTGCCTAACATCACAGAGATAAAAGCACGTGATTAAGGCAGGACTCAACTTCACTCTCCGCAATTCCAAATTAAATTTTGAACTGCTATATTGTACTTTAAGTTGTTAAAATCTACTTTCTACCCTTTCAATATGTGAAAGCACTATATTTAATAAAAAGGAGAAGAAGGAGGAAAGGAAGAAAAAGGGAAGAACTGAGTACCAACATGTACAAGGCACTATGCTACCTCCTGGAACTACAAAGGATTAGGGAGAGTTCAAGTCTTCATGTGTTCATAGACTCCACAGTCCGCCATTCCTTCCAGAGGGAAACTTTCTCTGGTCCACCAACCTCCACCTTTATGCTCTCTCAAAATTCTTGCTCACTTTCTGCAGAATGCCTTCCATAACTAATTCTCCTTATTTACTCAATCAGTCTAGCGATGCTGTTGTAGTTCCTAATGTATGTGACTTAAAATTCATTCCTGGAATTTCTTTTGTTTGAATGGCTTCGTTCATTAAACTAACATTCAAAAAATACTGACATGGTGTGTTCTACTTTGTTCTAAATGACCAGTTGTGCCTACAATACACGGCATATTGAGTATCAAGCAGACTATAAAATTCAGTTTGACAGGGGGGATCTCCAGTACAGAGAACTGGATTAATCTTTTTTCTAGGTTTATGAGAAACAATAATCATAGGTCTCTTTTAGTTTACTTACAGAATGTGTATATGTTACTGGTAATAATCTACTTGTGTGAGGCACACAAACATTCATTAATAAAAATAATCAGTTTGATTTAAATCATTGCTGTAAAAGAAATGTGATCCTCTACCAAGGCAGAATTTATCACTTTTTGTATAGATCTTTAATATGCTACCTGTTGAGTCACGGATGTAATTTTCTTTCATCTATAAAGAGAACATTAAAACAACAATAAAATAGCAAAATAGTAGAATATAAGCGATATTACTTAGTATGTACTATTTTTACAGTCATACCAAAAAATCAGGTGACATTTATGTTACTTAACAAAATTAACTAAAATACATATAAAGTCACTGACAAAAAACAGCAATATTCAATTTGGGCGATTAATTTAAGAGATTTAAATATGTTCTTCCATGTTGCAGTAAAAGATTAGAAGATTTTTTAAAAAGCATTTTCAAGATTAAATTACTTAACTGGTAATTTAGTATTCCACATGATTGTTTTCCAATAAGCACAAATCTTATTTAAAAAAAGTGTGCTTTGAAATTTTTTATTTAGTTATAAATACATATATTTCCACAGATTAAAAAAATCTACTTTAAATGCTGGGCTGAGCAACAAACTCAAGTCCTCATCTTCCTCTTTCTAGCCATTACTTTAGGCAAATAGTTGTAAATAATCGATCACCTTTGGGGAGGATTATGAGCCAAGTAATCTCCTTACTGAGGTGGGAAGTCGAACAAAATGATGTCCAAGGGTCCATCAAGACCAGACTTTCTTAATCAGAATTCCGTTCACAAGTGTGCAGAACCCCAATCAAACTGATCAGTTTCCTTATTTCTTCCATAAAATCCACAAAACACTTTTAATATATTTTAAAAATACAGTTTGAAAACTAAAAACAAAACCCTGTGATGTGTAACAGGAACTTTCAAACCTGTTCAACATGGACTCTTCTCGAGTGAAGGACTTTCCCTTAATGTATCTATATAACTGAAGAGAAACTTTTGGAAAACCAGTATCATTAAGCCTTAGAGAAGGTCTTGAAACAAACTTTTTTAATCTGTCAAATTTTCTACAGAAATGCTTCACCATGGAAGCTCTCTATAACCTGGCCTCAGCTGACTGTACTGCCCATGACTCAGCTGACTGTACTGCCCATGACTCCTAGCCGACCATGACTGAACTAACTGCCTGTTCCCATTGGGCTATTCTGGATCCTGCCATTTGCCACCCTCGGCTACCACCTATCCAGTGTTCAGTGTCAACTCAATGCTTACTTTCTCCATGTCCCGACATATTTCACCTGAGCATTGTTCAACCTTATCCATCTTATATACAGCCCCACCCTTCCAACTCAGACCTATTTCTTCAGTATGTTCACCAAAGCTTATAATTTACTTCCTGATTATACTGTCATAAATATGGATTACCTAGGTCTGAAGTTTTGTTTCCACAACAAGATTGTTAATTCTGCATCTGACACTTCTTTATCCCTGGAAATTCTTGGTATTCAGTAAATACTTGATAGCTTATTGATAAAAAATAGAACTACGTTTATATGGACGCTTTTTCTTTTTTGGTTTTCCAAAAAAATATCTGAATTTTAAATATGATATATGTTTAATGTTCCATTGTTTTTATTCTTTAAAACTCAACTTTTTGTGGTGCGCCTGGGTGGCTCAGTCAGTTAAGCATCCGACTTCGGCTCAGGTCACGATCTCACAGTTTGTCAGTTTGAGCCCCACATCAGGCTCTGTGCTGACAGCTCAGAGCCTAGAACCCACTTCAGATTCTGTGACTCTCACTCTCTCTCTCTCTCTCTCTCTCTCTCTCAAAAATAAACATTAAAAAAATTGTAAAAAAAAAAACCAAAACTCAACTTTTTGTATCAACCCTAAATAATGCCTCAGAAAACATCATTTACTAATTTCCTAGACTGCAATGCCCTGTTACTAAAAGTGCCAACTATATATGCTAACCATTCAAATATTTGTCTTATCTCTTCTTCGTTGAGTAAAACTTGACACGCACGACACAAAATAAAACTAGCACTGCCAGCCCTTCTAAAAATTACTATTTCTTGTATAATGCAAACATTAAAAAAGTTTTGCCCTCTTTTTCTGATTGGAAAAATACAATGTGCATATTCTAAAACCCTCAAAGAATGCCTAGAAGTATAAATAAGAAAATTAAAACCACTTGAAATAGTAGTAGCAAAGAGTAAGCAACGTTACCATATTTGGTATATGCCCTTTCTTACATGCATACACATATACAAAAGTACAAATTCCAGCAGCTACTCTTAAGTCGTGGCTCCACTCTCCCTATTGGTGTGGCCTGCAGTATTTAGCCTCCTGATGCTTCTGTTTACTCACCTGTAAAATGGGGCCAATACTATTTACTCAGAGCAATGTTGTGATTATTAAATGAGATAATCCATGTAAAGCACTTGGCAAAGTATCCAACGTACAGATTTTCAATGCTGTTACACAGTTGACCCTTGAGCAATATGGGTTTGGACAGCATGGGTCCACTTATACACACACACACACACACTTCTTTTCAATAAATACAGTACCACACATGCGTTTCCTCTCACAATTCTCTTAATAACATTTTCTTTTCTCTAGCTTACTTTAGTGTAAGAATAAGGTATAGAATACGTATAACATACAAAGTTTGTGTTAATTGACTGCTTATATTATCAGGAAGGTTTCCAGTCAACAATATGCTATTAGCAGTTAAGTTTGGGGGGACTCAAAAGTATTATGTGGATTTTCAATTGCACAGGGCATTGCTGCCCCTAAACCTATGTTGTTCAAGGATCAACTGTATATCCCTGATATTAATGCCATTTGGTAATCTGCTTCCTTGAACTGAAAATACTTCACAAGCTTGCCCGTCAATAAATTCAGTATTTTTTTTTTTTTTAAGTAAACTCTCCACTCAACCTGGGGCTTGAACTTACAACCCCACGATCAAGAGTCACATGCTTTGCTGACTGAGCCAGCCAGGTACCCCAAGATTTTGTTTTCAACAGCAGACCAGTGTTCCTTCTATCAATGTACCATATTTATTTATTGGACATTTTGCTTGCTTCACAATGTTTAATGACAACAATACTCTGTGGACGTTAACTGTAGCCAATTCTTTGCACATATTCATAATTATAGTTTTGGAATAAATTCCTAGAAATAGAACTTTTGGTCCAAAGGTTACTCACATTTTAAATGTTTATATATACTTCCACAGGAAAGTAGAAGTTTACAACATGCTTCAAAAGTGCACATACATGGGGCGCCTGGGTGGCTCAGTTGGTTAAGCGTCCGACTTCGGCTCAGGTCATGATCTCATGGCCCGTGAGTTCGAGCCCCGCGTCAGGCTTTGTGCTGACAGCTCAGAGCCTGGAGCCTGTTTCGGATTCTGTGTCTCCCTCTCTCTCTGACCCTCCCCCGTTCATGCTGTCTCTCCCTGTCTCAAAAATAAATAAACATTAAAAAAAAAAAATTAAAAAAAAAAAAGTGCACATACATGCATATTTACCATAGCCTCCCCAACATCTGGAAAGGCCATCTCTTAAATTTACGCATTCGAACAGCAGAAAAAAATGGTTCTAATTTGTACTTCCTGGACTACCAGTAAGATTCAACATCAATTCATTGGTTTACTGGCCATTTGTATGTCTTCTTTTGTGAAATCCCTGTTTAGGTCTTTTCCCATCTTTATACTGGGGCAGCTGCCTTATTCTCGTTAAGAGGTTTCTTCCTTAAAAATATGAAATTGTCAAAGGGGCGCCTGGGTGGCTCAGTCGGTTAAGTGTCTGACTTCGGCTCAGGTCACGATCTCACCACTTGTGAGTTCAAGCCCCGCATCGGGTTCTGTGCTGCCAGCTCGGAGCCTGGAGCCTGCTTCAGATTCTGTGTCTCCTCTCTCAGCCCTTCTCCCACTCATGCACGTGCTCGTTCTCTTTCTTTCTCTCTCTCTCAAAAATAAACATTAAAAAAGATTTTTCTTTAAAAAAAAAAAATTGAAATTTTCAGGGTACCTGGCTGGCTGAGTCTGTTAAGCGTCCAATTCTTGATCCCAACTCAGGTCATGATGTCACTGTTCCTGAGTTGGAGCCCCATGTCAGGATACACACTGTCAGTGTGGAGACTGCTTGGGATTCTCTCTCTCCCTCTCTGTCTCTTCCCTGCTCACGCTTGCACTCTCTCTCTCAAAATAAATAAACTTAAAAAAATTTAAAAAAATTTATATATGCAATTTTCATTGTCACATATATTGCAAAGTTTTTTTTTCCCAGTTTATAGCTTGTCATTTAAATTTACCAAATATTTATTATACAGATGAGCTTAATGTTTTAGTCAAATATATCTATTTCTAATTTACGATTTATGGATTTGGTGTCACTTTTTAGAAATTTCTTCTCCATACAAGATTTATAAAGGTATTCACCTAAATCTTATTTCAGTACCTTTTATATATTACTCTGATTCAGTTTTTATGAGGCAAAGTATTTAGGGAGATGTATTTGAAATCTTACAGTATTATTTCTGAAAATATCTCAGGTTGGACAAAGCATAATGCCGAGCCAAACCACTGTATTAAGGATGATATAGAAGCGGCTTTATCTAAGCTTCCAGAGGAGAATACTATAAAAAGGCACATCATATACGCTGGCTTCATATTTTTAGCAATTAACTTTTATCCCAGTCCATCTACCTCTGTTCTGCTTTCCAGGCCTATTTATCCCACAGCTTACTTTACATCTGTACTCAAATTACTTCCTCAGGGAAAATGGCCTCACAAGGTGCCTGTTATAAAGCGCTCAGAATTTTCCCCTTTATTCTGTAGCAGACCTCAGTTGGAAAAGATACATTTATTTTGTTAATTTGATTCCCTGACCCACAGCAGAGATGACCATTTTTGATCCTCACTGCAGGACACGTGAATAGGTGCTCAAGGGAGGAAGAGGAGTTTGTCTTGTTTGTGTACATGTGTTTATTTTTCTAACAAAAATGGAAAGTCAGATTGAAACCAAACAAAGCTGGCATACAGTCCTCCTTTGGAAGTAACCACTCTTCCTTACACAGTTTCAGAGAAGCTGAAGAGGCTCATGGTCATTCTAAAAATTCATTCCGGATAGGCTGAAAAGGGAATATATATTTCATCCTAGAATGATGGGAATTGTGTTACCTTTTTTTTTTTTTTTTTAATGTTTATTTTTGAGAGAGACAGAGACAGAGGGACAGAGTGTAAGCAGGGGAGGGGCAGACAGGGAGAGAGAGTCAGAGTGTAAGCAGGGGAGGGGCAGACAGAGAGAGAGAGTCAGAACCAGAAGCAGGCTCCAGACTCTGAGCTGCCAGCACAGAGCCTGATGCTGGGCTCGAACTCACAGACTGCGAGATCAGGACCTGAGCCGAAGTCAGATGCTCAACCAAGTGAGTCACCCAGATGCCCCTGAACAGTGTTATTTCTGTATCATTTCATGCTCTTAAAAATATGTAAATATCAGCATCCTTTCGGATGCTCTGCAGCTTCAAATTATATACAAAAGATATAAACATTTGATGTCGAAAACTGGTAATCGAAGAACAGTGACACAAATCTGTACAGGGTTTGCAGTTTTCTGAGCTGTTTTATAAACATTATTACACTGAGTATTCACAAGTTAGTGTAGGGCAGAGATTTTCCAGTCAGGGAAGGGACTCAACCTGAACTAACAAATCTAAGTGGAAGAACTTGAACCCAGGATACGTGCCACTCATCCAGGTGGGCACATATTAGCTGCCCCAGCACACAGCCCAACCCCACCTCCAGCTTCCCTGAGTGCTCCCTTCTTCAATGCCTAGCATGCATCACCTCCTTAGGAACCATCTCGAAATGCACGTTCTCTAAATCTTCACAGATTGCACTCAGACCATGTTGCCAATGTATTCTGTCAGTACTTAAATACTCCACGGTCTATTATTTGGCATTATGGGCAAATCTCTTTTTCTCCCACTTGTAGATAAAATCCTTTGAAGAGACCGTTAGTTCTTCAAAGATAAAAGCTTTTTTAACTTCCCACGGTGCCTAATGTAAGAGTTAAATAAACTGATTTTAGTAAACTGGAACACGAGGTTATGTTCCAAAAAATGAAAACAAGCTATTTTTAAAGGCCGTGCCAGATACTACCCCAGAGCCGGTGCCCCCACACCCACCTGCAGGCTCCCAGATCCGCTCATGGGGCACAAACACAAGAACATGCCCAACAGGAACACAGCGTTCCCAAGGTAGGCTGGAGGTTTTTAAACCTGAGGAGGTGGCAATATTTTTCCTATCCCAAGACCAGGGGAGTGGCGCCTGGAGGCCTTTCTTAACAAAACAGGTTTTTCGTGTTAGCTTCTGCCCCAGCAGGAGCTGCAGGGTGGGGCAGGAGAGGCGATGAAGGAAGAAAAGTGCTAAGTGCAGACAGCTGGGAAAGACCCTTTCCCTCCCAAAGATGAAATCCCCAAAAACTTCCCTTATGGGATCTTCCAGCACAATGAAATGTGAAAGAGTAAGGAGGTAAGGGAAGAGGAGAGACAGTGCCTTCTCTCCCAAGACAAGACAGCTCTCGCGTCGATGAATTTGTAGCCCAGATGTCAATTTTGCCATGGTGTCTATTTTTATCTTTGTGACGTGAGAGTAAAAGATGTTCATTTTCAAAACCCCAAGCTACTTCCTAAAAGAAAAACTTCCACAAGCATCTGTTTTTCTTCTTCTATATCAATAGTGTCCTTATACTTACATAAACATGTGTGGTTATATCTGCGACCCAACCTGCTAATTCACCTGAAGGAATGGATTTCCTCTCAACACATAAGGTCCCATTCAGAAACCCTAGGCCAAGTGCATGCGTTCATCCTTAGACCCTCAATTACGCACAAGACATCCAGTCGCCACAGCTAAAACCCACGGGACACACCAATTCACTGCACATGAGAATGCATCAACTTCTCTTAAAATCATTTCCTAAGACGCACTTGCCAATATTTAACTCATTAACACTGCAGACCCCCATTTTTAGCATTCTATTTACATTTTGCAACCTCCTGCATTTTCTGGATAATGAATAGATCCCGTGGTCTCTAGGTCTCAACTAAGGAGAACAACATTATGATAATGTTGACAGTTCACAATTATGGAGAAGCCAACTTTAAGGTAATGTTTCTTTAAAACAGAAAATGTGTAAACTAGTCATGGGTGAGGAATGACCCAGGGACTGGAGAATAGTCATGAATGCTATCCCTGTTGTTCTCTTTTCCCGAACGGAAACATAATTCTCTTCTAGGCCATGGTGAAGGCATAAGCAAATGTAAGGCACAAAGCACTATTAAAAACCTGTTGGGGGCAGGGGTAGCCAATGAAAGGGTAGCACAAGCAAGCTTGACAGAGACGGAACCATTCTGTACCTTGACTGTGGCGATGGTTACATGAATACCTGTGACAAAACTGCACGAACTATACACATACGCACACATAAATAAGCGCATGTAAAACTGCCAGAGTCTAATAAGCTCTGCAGGTTGTACCAATATCTTGGCTCGGATACAATACAGTCACACAAGATGCAACCAGTGGGGGAAACCGGGTGAAAAGATATGAGATCACCCTGTATGTAGGGGTGGATTGGGGGAGAATTCCTGTGAACTTATAATTACTTAAAAATAAATTTTTTTGAGAAGAAAGCCTGTCAGTTGCAAACACTGTTTGCTATACATACATACATACATACATACATTTAGTCAGGCATGTATTCATTCAACCAACATTTAGTAAGCATATACTATTGCTTGGCACTGCTCTACATTCTGGAGCTACAGACACTAAAATGATTATATTCCTTGATCTCTAGGAATTCACAGCCCAGATATCCACTAAGAAAGTTGTGTACAAAGGAAAGCGAAGGTTACAATGGTGCTCCATTTATAAAGAAGACACATAACGGTCTGTAATTGGTCCAGATCATAGTCAAGCTTGACATGAAAGCAAATGTATTTGCCAATCACAGTTCCCTTCATGAAATAAATGATTATGTATGGTCAGTATAAAATGGTCATATTAATTAAGGTTGACATCATTAGAAATCTCAACCCTTAAGAGAAGTTTTTTCCTGAAGGTATTTCTATCTTAAGAGCAAAGAACGTTCAGTTACAATAAGGTAAATACTTTCATAAGAAGGGGGGTGGTGTTTGACTTCAAAACCTCAATGTTTCTTTTCAATTCCTTTTTGAGATACATCTTTGAGATGTTGTTAAAATTGTTCAAGGAAAATTTACAGCTTAGTTTAAAGCATGTGGAACTGAGGAGAAGAAAAAATGCTTGATATTTTTTATTTTTATTTTTTTGAGAGAAAGAGAGAGAACAAGCAGGGGAGGGGCAGAGGGAAAAGGAGAGAATCTCAAGCAGGCTCCACACCCAGTGCAGAGCCTGACTTGGGGCCAGAACTGTGAGCTCGTGGCCTGAGCTGAAATCAAGAGTTGGACGCTTAACCGACTGAGCCACCCAGGTGCCCCTTGATACTAAAATTTAAACATCTGTAACTAATGAAAGAACATTCACCTGGAACAGAGGTTACTATTTTTCAAACTACAGCCATGGATTCACTTTCTATGTTATGTGTGTCCCTGGACAAGTTTTGTAAAAGCAGACAACTCCATTTTAAGTTAATATGATCTTTTATTTAAGAGATACTTTCTCTCTGATTCTGATTAATTCTGAATTAACGGTATTTCAATACTTTACTTTAAATCTGTCAATCTTTCTGCCAAGTTGGTGTAATCAGATCCTGAGGTTCCCCCACACTTCTAATGTTGTATCTGAAAAATGTGACATAAGAAAACATAATTCTGTAAAAAATTTAAAAGAAAATAATGCTATTATTAGGCTTTAGCTTTACTGAAGATTTATTACAAAAATATTACTTTTGGAAATAGGCAAAAATGAAAAAATAAAGGACCAACGTTAGGTTTCAAGAACGTAATACCATTAAGATAAAGATGAAAATTCTACATATATCTTTGGACTTAGCTTGGATGATCACTGGACTTAAGGAAGGAGGCAAAGATGGAAATCCTACATGTGAAACTGTCAGTTTACACACAGCACCACCCTGTAATTCCCCAAAACGTTCATAGAGAACCTACCGTCCAGAAATTCAATATAAAATTGTGCCTTACCACTATTGATATATAAAGAATGTAGTATATGGCTTGTTCAAAACCCAAACTCAATAATGTCAAAACCTGAGTGTGGTGCTAAACAGACACTGTGGTTGAAAGAATTCGTATATTAAAATAAATAAATGGTAAACCAGACATATAGGTACCTTCATATAAACTTTGCCTTAAAAAAAAAAAAAAAAGGCCATTAGAATATCACGTCTGTGAAAACTTAATCTGTCGCAGACTATGGGAACAACTTATCATCACTTCACTTATTATTTATTTAATTTTTTTTGAGTCTACCATGTACCAGGCATAGTGCCAAATGCTAAAAATTCAACAGGTCATCCAGAGTCGACAGGCTTCCTGCCATCATGGAGAACACCTACAAGGAAAAGGGAAAGGTAGGCCCCATGCTCTGTACCACCCACCACTCCTGGAAACAACTGATGCCTGAGTAGATACACTGGACGCCTACAATCCTGGATCAGGTCAGATTCCGGAACCTCAGGAGCCTACCAAGCAAGAACAGTTTCGGGAATAAAATCAATTTCCAGTACTATGAACTCAGTGCTAATATCAGTATGCCTACAACTTCTCTCCCTTGTTTTCAAACCACTTACGATGAATAAGAGACACTCTGAGTACCTCATTTAGATACACTGACTGCACTACATAACAAAGCTATGGTTATTAATAAGCATTTTCTCCACAATTTCTTTGAGAGCTGCCCTCTCTGCCTAAACACACACTACGTACAATATTAAGTCATACAACCCAGGTTTCTAACAGCTGACTGAGATAGTCAAAAACGGTTCATGCCGAGTATCTAACAATCCTTGCCTCAGCAAAGCAGACCAGAACAAAAACCTGCTCTTTTGATTTCCCTTCACCCTCTCCAAAATTTTTTTGAAAGCTTGACATCATCCTTGACCCCTCCTCTTCCACCCAGATCTTTCCCATTTGTGAGTTGCCAAGTCCTGTAGGTTCTGAAAATGACTCTCAAATTGAGCCCTTCTTTTCTATTTGCACTGCCACCACGTCCAGAATGGCATTAAATAAAATCCGCAATACAACGCAAACTGCATCTTGGGGTGCCTGGGTGGCTTGGTCGGTTAAACATCTGACTTCTGCTTGGGTCATGATCTCATGGTTCGTGGGTTCGAGCCCCGCATCGGGCTCTGTGCTGACAGCTTGGAGCCCGGAACCTGCTTCTAGTTCTGTGTCTCCCTCTCTCTGCCCCTCCCCAGCTTGCTTGCTCAATCTTTCTCTCTCTCTCCCAAAAATAAACACTAAAAAAATTAAAACAACGCAAACCGCATCTTGAATGTTATTCCCTGCCACGTACACATCTTACCCAACAAACATACTCATACTACTTTGGCATACCTTTCCTTCTTATAGCACCTTTGCTCACACTGCTCCTCCCACCTGGTATCTAAAAGAAATCTCATCTTTACAACTGAGCTCTAAAGCAACCTCCTCAAAGAAACCTAACTCTACCTAATCTATGAACCCCCACAGTATGCTTCGTATGATTCATAAGCCTTGCAGTGTTGTTCCCTCGCCTAACTATTTATTATGGAATTATTTATGTAAGGGTAAGATTGCCCTTGTCACACCCAGGTCAAGGATGTATCTTAATTGCTCTTTTGTGAGTACTGTGCCTCAGCTGGGGCACTGTACACAGAAGAATAAATAAACATGTATCAAATGGAACTGACCTTGAATATTCATGTTAAGATACCGACTTATTCTCAAATGCAAGCACTATGTAAACGGGGCTAACGTTTTGATAAGTAGGAGGACAGGAACTTCAGTAGTTCAGCTGATTACAGCAACTGTGATTTCCTAACCTTCATTATCAAAATCACCAGTATCCAAAGCTCAACCTCATGAAAAAGGATCCAAATTCAAAGATACAGTAACAGAATTCCCCAGATTGCTGAGTGACACACGTATATACATATCCCAAAAGTGAGGTAGGAAGTCCCCAGGGCAAAACAGTAGTTCAGTAGTTTTTCAGCCTTGAGTCAGAATGCCCTGGTCCAATCATGCCTCCACACGTGTTACTGTGTGAATATATGAAAGGTATATACATTTTCTGCACTGTAATTTCATTATATGCAAAATAAAGATTGTAACATTGTATCTTCCTCATATAAAACATGTATGTGCTAAGTTAGTGCTATGTAAGTGTTTGCTATTATTATTTTCTGTAACGTAATGGTTTATTCATAACTTACTTAAATATTTAGAATGAGATTATCTACTGGTTAATTCTTAATACATAAGCTGTCACGTGCAATTAGCAGCTTAAGGACCCAATTCTGAAAATGGATCTGACCTGGTAGCATCTCTCCCTGCCAGGAATATTCCATGTTTTTACTGTAACAATGATACCAAAAGGTCAGGAAGTCTCAAAGATTGCTCAAAAGAAGCAAACCCAGCACAGGATCTCTGTTTCGATTCAGCTATGTTGAACAATGTTGGAGGTAGGGTTCTATGAATCCTAGTTACCAGCCAGAGCTTGAATTGACTGAAAGACTTAATGGATTGCTGAGTCTTAACATCAATTAAATAAGACCTGATAAGTATGTCCAAAAGAGTAATAAAATAATTCAGAAGGACCTCATAAATATGTAACATTAAATATTTGCGATGTGTCATTCAATCAAACAGATAAGATCTGTGCTTCACAGAACAGGAACTCATAAAGCATTTAAATGAATATGAGCAAAGCATTAACTGAGGCACAAATTAAACCTGAGACAGCACAATGATCTCCACTGGCAGGAAGACTTTCTAGTACATGGATATGTCAGGAGACACGGCAAAGCAAGAAGAAAAAGAGTAAAATACGAATCAGAGATTCAAGAAAGCAGCAAAGATTGGTCAAGATCTTTCTCAAGATTATCCAAATTAAAAAAAAAAAACAACAAAAGAAGGAAGAAAGGTAAATAAGATTCCATGCATGATAAGTAACGTCTGACTAATTGAATGAAAAACCTCTCCACAAGGTTAAACTGAGATTTCCTTCATGAAATATTATTTTTTCATTAAGTCTATAAACTTGAAAGATTGGATGAAATAAGGGTCTAGTGCTGCTCAAGCTTTTCTAATTATCCCACTAATGGCCAGAAGGAAAATAAAATTAAGACCCTCATTTTTTGACAGATTAAACCATTTCAAACATCAAAAATTAATGCACCCAAATGCTTCAAAAGAATAGAATATGTTTAGCGATGGCTAAATACGGGTGTGGGGAAGGAGGACAAGGAAATGATAATTTACAGTAGCTTGATCGAGGGCCATTCTGTGATGACACAGGAGCAATGAAACAGAGACAACTACAAAAATCCTTCCAACTTCCCGATAAACACAGAGCAGTTACCGCTGGGAAAATGTAAATTTACCTGTGTGTGTGTGTACATACGTACACTCTTGGTTTTCGTGATGGTTTCAGTGATTCTTGATACTTTACTAAAATATAGTAAATTCTAATTATATGAGTTTCTTGGTCCTCAACCATGACAACTAGCAAAAGCTACCCAGCTCCCTTATCTAAAGAGCACTGAGTAATTAATTAATGCAAAGAAACACAAGCAGTAGATACTGTACAAAGACATTGTGGGTTTAGATTTTCTCTTAGGAAGAGTTCCTTGAGGAAGGTTTGTATTTCTCTATTCAAGGCAATATTTATGTCTTCAATAAAGACTAAAATTGTAAAAACTGGGCAATGGATCTAGTTATAATAAATCTGGCAAGTCCTCACAGCTGTTTAGGCTGAAAGAAGAGAGTGGGAGAACACTATATCCATTAAACACTCCTTAAGTGTTCTATGTTTATAGACAATCTTATAAGGAATTCTGCATCCATTCTTATTCAATACACAATACTTTTCAGCAGATCATATTTCATTTCTATGCCTTTTTGGCAAAATGAAAAAAAAAAAAAAAAAAACAACCATGTGGTCAATAAATGAATAACTTCTCCAGTCAAAACATTAATAAAAAACCTTCTTATACTTTGCCCTCAGATAAATGACTCATCAGAGTGCCCGGGGAAAATAAACTACCTCACAAAAAGATCAGTGAAAGAGAAAAACCTATCAGTCCCCAAACTGCAAAGGAATGAAAGGAAAACCACCCAGAAATAAGGCCTCTTATTCTACAGTCCGACTACACATGCTTTTACCCTCTGCCTCTACCAAGCAGTACTATTTGGGATCTCTAATTCTGTATGCACAAAATGAATAACTAAATGCCTGCTTTACAATATCTCATCAACTGCAAGCACACCTAACAGCCAGATCTTCATTTTTAAAACCATTCTCCAATGACAGGAACCAAGGCTCCTTGAAGAAATGGCTGATTCTAGGACTGAGACAGGAGACATACAAGATGACTATGCAGCATCTTGTAGTGCTAGAGTGTAGAGAAGTAGGAAAAGAAAGAAAAGGAAGGAATGAAGGGAGGGAGGGAGGGAGGAAGGAAGGAGGGAGTATAATGGCAGTTTGTCAAAGAGATACAAACGCCAACTAAGAGTTACCAATGACCAAACCTAGAACAATTTAAACAACAAAATAAAGTAGTATTAGATTATAACCTAAAGTATAAAATAAATATACACAAGTCCATATTTACATAAATGTGTAGACAGACAAATAGATAAATAAGAAGAAAACGTCATGAGCTATAAAGAATTCCAACTAATTTTTGTATATACTTCATCCTCAAGAAAGTAGAGAATTCCCCACTCCTTACGTGTCAGGAACGCATAGGGGCTCCTTAAACTCAAAGAACAGTAAGGAAGAAGGAAAGGGAATAACTTTACAGTGGAAAACCCTGACAGACTCTATCTCAGGCAGGTAATCAAGGTCATTGACAGTGATGCCATTTTGACAGTCAGTACTACTGATTTGATGTGATGACAGTGGCACTTTATCTCTGTGGTCCTCCTCTTGAAACCTGTAACCCCAGACTAATCATGAGAAGGGCATCAAAGACCACTTGGAGACATTCTACAAACTATTTGGCCTGTACTTCTCAAACTATCAAGGTCATCAAACACACGGAGAGTCGGACAAACTGTCACAGCCAAAAGAAGCCAAAGAGACATAACCACCATATGTAGCATGGGATGCTGGATGGAATCCTGGGATAGAAAAGGGACAAAGGATAAAAACTGAAGAGATATGAATCAAGTATAGACTTCAGATTAATAAAAACGTATCACTGTAGGGGCGCCTGGGTGGCGCAGTCGGTTAAGCGTCCGACTTCAGCCAGGTCACGATCTCGCGGTCCGTGAGTTCGAGCCCCGCGTCAGGCTCTGGGCTGATGGCTCGGAGCCTGGAGCCTGTTTCCGATTCTGTGTCTCCCTCTCTCTCTGCCCCTCCCCCGTTCATGCTCTGTCTCTCTCTGTCCCAAAAATAAATAAAAAACGTTGAAAAAAAAAATTAAAAAAAAAAAAAAAAACGTATCACTGTTGGTTCACTAACTGTAATAAATATACCATACTAATGTAAAACACTAGTAATAGCAAGAACTGGGTATGGGGAGTGTGAAAATTCTTTCTTCACAATTTTCTGTAAATCCAAACCTTAAAAAAAGTAAAGTTTATTTTTTAAAACGCCTGCCCCACCTTCTAAACAAGGCTAAATTTTTAAATAAGTTATGGAAGGGGAGCTGTTGTTCAATGGATATAAAGTTACAGATACACAAGGTTAGTAAGTTCTAGAGATCTGCTGCACAACATAGTGCATATAATTAACAATAAGGTGTGGTACAATATGGTATGCTGCACAACATTACAGTACAGTCAGCAATACAATTAAAAATGTGTTGAAAGGGTAGATTTCATTTTAAGTGTTCTTACAAAACAGGGGGTAAAAAAGCAGAGGGACGCAAACTCACGGAGGTGATGAATATGTTTATTACAATGATTAAGGTGATGGTATCATGGGCGGATGCATATATTCAAAGTCATCAAATTAGTATATACACTTTTTTATACCTTATCTCAATAAAGGTACAAAAGAAGTTTATGGAAGTACTTTGTTCACAGGCTACAAAAAGAAACAACCGATCGCATTTTATTTTGAAAGGCTACTAGAGATTTGTTTCCCACCTGAAAAAAAGAAACTAGGGTCCGGTACGACACTGGGCGGGTCCTTCAAAGCGGATCGCAGGAGAAAAAGAAGTTACCCAAAAGAAATTACGAATTGGAAATGAATCACATCAGGATGGTCACTTCTTGCCTAGAGTTGAGACCACGTGCAGAGATACACTGTAACCACTCTACCAAGGAATGTTTAGCACTAACAGAAATAATCTCTGTGCAGAAAACATGATGATGATTGTTGTACCGCAGCTACTTTCATCTCCTCGCCTTACTACTGTGTTTCTAGACAGGCAGAGAATACTTCTACTTCCTTGCTATGCCACTAGAGCTATTAATTTTATTTTTTATCTCTTTACTGTCATTGATTCCCCTATAAGTTATTTTAACATTCTTTGCTTTCTTTGGAAAGAACTGCTAAAAAACAGGGGGGGGGGGGACCGGAAATTAACATACATATTGGTTTTGAAAATCATAGTTATAGGAAGTTTACTTGGATCTCATGCAACCAGACATATATGTCTCTCCCCAGCATCTTTTCAGAATCAGCTCTCCTTAAGCCCAGAGAAATTCCGCTGAGTCCACGTGTTTGGGTAAGGATGTCTCCTCCCCTCCAAGCCAGGAGTGGGCATATGACCCTGGTGTAACCCAACTGAGTATTCTCCCCCTGGTCACCTTGGTTGATTTAGGGAATGGGTGACCAAGCCAAATGTTGTCATCAAAAAAACTGCTTGCTCTTTTTCTAAGAATATAAAAGGTCTATAGTGGACTCGATCAGCAGCCACACTGTTGTCACATTTTAATAATCTGAGAATAAAGCAGAAGCAACAAACCTGAAAAATGAATACAGAAACAGAGTACCGGTGACATCATTTCAATTGCTCCCTAATGCAGTACTTAAAAACACCTTCACCTCGTGGATGAACCCATTCCGTGAGCCAACAAACAATAAACTGGCTTTGAATTAAGCGAGCTTGAGTTGGGGTATCAGCTGAGGTTGGATACAGATGCGAGTGTCAGCATACTTAAAAGGACGGTGGCTTGGGCATGACTGGAGTAGTTCTGTCTCTAGCGTTCGGAATGCAAAGTCAGGCAGTCAACAGCTGGAACACAATTCTGCTCCCCTAAGTCCTATAGAAAACACCACCATTCCCAGAGTCTGACCTCACCCAGTGGTGGTTTATGACAGCTAGACCTCCAGCCATTGTATCGACATTCCACACAACAGAAATAAAGAAAGGATGAAGAGGTGAAGCAAAGGGAGTGCACTGGGTGACTTGAGACGGAGGCTTAGAGAATGCTTACTTACATCCGCTTACATCTCACTGGCTGGGACTCACCTGGCCACATACAAAGGCTTTACTTTGGGCAGCCAGGCACACAAGTAAAAAAACTCTTATCACAGAAAGAGGAAAGAATAGATATTGTGTGGACAATCAGTCTATGCCACAGCTGGGGTCCTATAATTTCCAACCAAGACAATTCACATAAATCCTATGGCTACATAGTAGGTATTCTTTCAATGACTGTATTTTTTAAAAAGGGAGCAAGAGAAACGTTAAGGCATCAAATCATTGTAGTACTTATGTTCTGGAAATCCCACACGACAATGACACACATTTAGAGTTCAGCAATATTAATATCTGATTTCATAGGTGAGAAAATTAACATTGTGGGAGTAGAGCTTTATCATGTGGCCCAAAGTTGTTACAAATTCAGTAAGGATTAAAATCTAGACTATATAGAGAAATTCTCTAAAGAAAAAGACAAGAAACTCAATAGAAAAAAGTGGTAAAACATATGGATAAATGATTGACAGAAAGGGAAATTCAAATGGCCAACAAGAATATGACTTTTGGGTAAAGAAAAAGCAGACTGATTATACCCATTGACTTTCGCTCTCTTCCCAATTCAAATAAAATGAGAAATAATAGATTTTTCTTTAGGCATAGAATGTGAGATGAGTCAATAACAGGAAAAAAGAATTGGAAAGGCAAAAAAACAGATGGAAGAAAGGTAAATGATTTAACAGACCCTAGAAAGCTGAATACAGTTAGGCCAATTGTGAGGAAAACCGAGAAGCAATGACTTATCCAAAAAAACCTTCCAAAATCTGGGAAGCTGTCAGCTCCATATGACTCTAAAAATGGCGGTAAAATTTAGCTAAAACAAGGGAGAATGGTTGGCAATCCCTCTAAAAATTAGTTAATCTCCAGATATACTACCTTAGTGAACACAGTTAGATGTCTACCTTTCCTAATCCTAGAAGACCAGCAGTTTATTCTCTGTATAGAGTAAAACCTGGGGCCTCTACTGAGATATGAGGGACACCACGTGGATGAAGGAATCCTGTAGAGAACACAGTGAAAGAGGGAACAGTGTGTTGAGATGTCCAGTTTTCTTCTTGTTCAGGTTGCAAACCTCATGCCTGGCCTATTCCTGTTGGCAGGAGTCTGGAAGGTCGTTCTATAGAGAACCTAATTAGCCCTAGAATCAAGCCTACAGATATTTCCTGCCACAGGGGCTCAAAAGTCGGTAGCACAGCCGGTGACTCTGCTGAGAGTGTCCACGAATCTGCTGAGTGCTCCAACCAGAGATGACAGCAATTATCAATGCATTCAGAAACCAAGAAGAGGATGTCATTTTGAAAAGATGACTCTAAGAATCAAAACAACAAAACAATGTTTTAGAAATTAAAAATGATAGTAAAAGAAGGGAGATAATAAATAAAAGGATGGGAAGACTATGAAGACACCATCTATCACAAAGTAGAATAAAAGAAAATAGGAATAAAATAATAAAAACATTGGAATATCATTCCATAATATCCAACATCTGAATATGGGAGTTAAAAAGAAAACTGAAAATGGAGATGGGGACGGCATCAGCCACAGACCCCCTTGCTCCCCATTTTCCTTCTCTTACTTCAAGAACTGAATAGGTGATGAAAATAAATTTTGAGATGGAACTCTGGAGGAAACAGTACCCTGGATCCTCTGACATGTCCCAATGCAGATGCTTGTTCATCTGAACTCAGGAAATGAGTGAATTTGGGTAAAAAGAGATTTCTGTATTTGGGGGAAAAATCTGTAAAACAAGGATTTATGTTTTATCATTTACAAAATGATAGGACCAGCTGAGTACCCTGCAAAACTTGAAGAAAAGAGGCTACGCAGAGGCACATCACTGAGAAATTCAGAACATTTAGAACAAGAACACTTGTTCTTGTTCTACAAGTTTTCAGAGACAGAAAACTCAAGAGTCAGAGGAGAAAAGGCCATTAACAAAGGTACTAGGGGTCATAATGGCATCCAAACAGAAGGCAGAATAATGGAATACCCTCAGAACCCCAAAGGAAAATTATTTTCAATCCTGAATCCCAGATCTGACAACACTATCAATTAAGTACAAAGGTAAAGATATTCTTAACATGCTAGATGTCAAAAATGTACCTCTCCTACAATCTTGCTCCCCAGGAGGATAGGCATAGTAAAGAAAGGAGCAAACAAAGGAGGAACCATAAGATAGGAGACAGAGGGCACAAAAAAAAGGAAAGGATGGTCGTGGGACCCCAGGCCAAGAGCTGTACACAAGGCAGAGTAGGGCTGAACGCCCCAAGGATCTGACACAACTTTCTGTGACTCTGAATGCACAGAGAAAAGTATCAGACAACTGGGGGATTAAGCAGGGATGAGAATGCTCAAAATTCAGCAACCATGGAGCACCTGGGTGGCTCAGTGGATTAAGCGTCTGATGTCTTGTTCAGGTCTGTGGGTTGGAGTCCCATGTCGGGCTCCACGTTGGAAGCATGGAAACTGCTAGGGATTCTTGCTCTCTCCTCTCTGATCTTCCCCCACTTGCACCTTCCCTATCAAAACAAATAAATGAACTTGAAAAAAAAAAAAAAAGAAAGAAAAGAAAACTCAGCAAACAAAATCAGAGGATAAAATCTATAGGAAAGGAAAAGTAATCATCATAGCACAAGTGTGAGAAGCACCTCTAGAGGTATACTTAGGTAAACATTTAACACTGATTTCATCAAGGCTGAGTCAACTACATTGGAGAGACAAGAAAGCTGTGTGCTTGGTGGGGGAATGGAGATGAAAAGGGCTAAATCCACATGTTACACACTGGGAGGTCCACAGATAAGGCTAACACTAAAGGAAATAAAAGAAAGAAAAAGCAATATAAACAAGTTATTTAGAGATACAATGCTTAAAAATCAAAAGAACCTGTACAAGTTGAGAAAATTTCCTTAGAGGATGGAAAAACAGTGTGGGGGGGGGGGCGGCAGCAAAGAATTGCTGCTTTGTCTTCACAATCTCTGTTGGTCAATTTTGACTTTGTAAACTATGTGCATACAAAATCTTGGTGAACATCAAAACTAAAAGATAAAACGAAGAAGATTTCTGATAGAAGCAGGAGGGTATTCCACGTGGAGTAATGAACAGTGAGGAGACCTAATACGTATCAGGGATCACAGGGAGCCACGGGGGTCAAGACTGAGAACACACTGAGTCCAACCACATGGTGTGGTGGGGCGTGCAATTTACACAAGAAGAGTTGACACCAAAGAGGATGTGAACCCATTAGAGATTCTGAGCAGAGGACCCATGTGACAAGTTTAAGAGGATGAATCTTAGCAAGCAGGGAAGTTGGCAAGTGAGAGGCAGAGACTCCAGTCAGAATGGCATTTCAACCATTCAAGTAAGAATAAGGGTCTGAATTTCAATAAAGGCAAGATATATTCTAATGAGGGAGAGAGTCTGAGGGAGAAGTGAAAACTCACTAGAAGTAAATACACATCAAAATACCACATATTACTTTATGCTGATCAGAATGAAGACAATTAAAAAAGAGAATAATAACAAGTTTGGGCAGTCGTTTGGGGAAAGGGAAAACTTTACAGACAGCTGGTAGATATTTAAACTAGTACAGCAATTGTGGAAAAAATAAAAATATGGCAGTAATTAATGAAATGAAGTGTGTTTATGCCCTCTATGATCAGGTAACTTCACTCTTCCTAAGGACACATTCTGGGAAATGTTTCAGGCAAGACTGTAGTACTGGGACTTAAAGGCATTCAAGATTTCCACTAGGGAATGGAAAAATAAATTATGGTAGATGGATGTTACAGAATACTACCCAGAAGTGAGAACTAATAGCAACATAAACGGAACTTACAGAATTGGGTGAACTGTAAGAAAAGGAAATGAGTTTTATAGCATAAAACCACTTGTAGAAAGTAAACACACACACTTACAAACACCACAGATAACTCCACAAGGTCTCCTCCATATCAAGGGACATATTTCAGGGACCTGGGAGAGTGTGCTTGGCTGCTGGTTAGGAGCAGGGAAGAAAAGAGAGGAACAGAGGGAGGGATGGGAGAAAAAGAAAGTGAAACAGCGAAACAGGGGAAGAGCCTTAGGGTACCAGGAAGGGAGGTGGAGCATGGACTGAGGAGTGGGATGGAGTCCACTATCATCAGAAGATCAAAAGCACCATCACCACTCACACCAAACGGACCTCTAGAGAGAGAAAGAGAGAGAAAGACAGAATTGGGATCAAGTAGAAAGAAGTAGAAGTGAGGTCAAATAAAAAGAAAAGACAAGTAGAATAAGAAGATAAGAATTCCACATCTGGCTCTCAAACCTTCTAAGTGTGTGGCCCAAAACGAATTATTTTACCTTTCAATGCCTCGGTTTCCTTATGTATTAAAAAAAAAAAAAAAAAAAAAAAAAAAAGGAAGATACGGTAACTTCTCAGAGTAATTGTGAGGATTAAACAGTATCAGAAACATGGTACATACTGTGTAAGTTTTTCTAGGAAATAGTGCCGCAGATATGCATTTTTATGGTTTGCCCACCTGCTTCCCATCAGGTAATTCTGAGAATTTACATTTTTTAATCAATTATTCTAAGTTATTTTTTTTTTAAGCTTTTCTACTGGCCCCACTCATGAGAAGACTAGTACTGAAAATAAGTTTTTTGATACATGGAAAGGAAATAACAACGGGTCCATCCATCAAAGCTGAGAATCAAGTTAACTTCCAAGGAAGCAGACTATCTACACTGCCCAACACCACACTCCACCATCTTGGCCAGATCACATCACACACAATTCAAAGGAAGAATTCTTCCCCTGAAGCAAGTTCTTATTCCAGTTTCCAAAGTGTTAAAGTGAATGCTATTTGAACATCACAGCCATGAGAAATAAATTAAACAGAATCAAATGTACCCCCTCTAGATAAAGTCAGCCCTCCTGGTACCTGTCCGTTTCTCCCATTACTATGGCTCATACGAAAAGTTGGAGGACAACTAGCTTTCTCTCCTTTGCATGTACTCTGCTCACTTCTGCCTCATAAACTACCCAATATACTCTACTCCCTGGCTCTAGGCCTTTCTCATCACCTCTGCCAACCCACAGTCTTGCTTTCCCTCTAAAACCTCCAGAGTCTTCCCTGGCTGCCTTATACTCTACATTTACCATCACCATACCAGCAATCAGTAAGAAAGCTCATGTATATTAACTTATACCTAAACAGGAGAAAGCCCTTGCATCAATCAGGAAACTCTATTATCTAGACTTTTTTTGGTTTTTTTGGCCATATGTTCATAATGAGCATGTTCAGATACCTGCTAAAATAAACCGCAACACCTAAATTAAGGCATCAAAGTACACTTTAGATTAAGTATCAAAGTACACTTACTATCTTCTATAAGCTATTAAATAAAATATTTATAGCGAAAAAAATTTCATCGACCATTTGTGGTGAAAAACTATATCAAAACATACTTCATAACATATTTAATACATATTCCTTGTAATATTTTACATTTCTTAAGGTTTATTTATTTTGAGAGAGAGAGAGAATAAGCGAGCAAGCTTGTCCAGTGGAGGGACAGAGAGAAAGGGAAAGAGAATCCCAAGCAGGCTCTGCAGTGTCTGTGCCAAAGCCCAACATGAACCGTGAGATCACGAACCGTGCAATCGTGACCTGAGTTGAAACCAAGAGCTGGACGCTCAACCAGCTGAGCCACCTGTGCGCCCCCATATTCCTTGTAATAGACAGAATTCTCAACTATTTCATTTAATGTTCTCAGTAATCCTACCAGGGTAGAGAAGGTAAGACTGCTCAAAGCCACAAGCCAAGCAAGCAGTAAGAGGTTGGTGTTGTTACTCACTCAACATACTGCCTCCACTGGCTTCAGTAACAGCAAGGACAATGCTTTAGAAAAAGTGGAGGTCAAACACCTGGATGCTGGACCTTGAGCACAACAGATGTTCCATAAGTAAAAGGAATGGCTATAAAGCTTAACATTATCACATAAATCTCGTTGAACAAAAAAATGCTAAAAATATTGCTTAAAGTCCTGTTAGTACATTGTTGAGAGGGAAAATGAGGTGGAGGAAAAAGAAACTCTTGTAGCACGTCTGCATTCTGCTCAGGGTAAAGGGTAAAATGGGACCTAGAAACTCATATTCATTGAGAAACGAGATAAATTCACTTTGTGGGATTAAAGAGTACAGAATGTTGCTATGCACATTTAAAGGTTTCTTTCTTAGTTGTAAGAAAAGTAACGTGAGTCATTATTTTTTTAATAAAATTCCAATCCCAGTAAATTTTCCATGTATTCCATCCTATAAAACATGATTAAGGTAGTATGCTGAATTTGAAACTGCTCCAGTAGACCTTCAAGGGGTATTTCAGACTACTCACAGTATCAAAATTCTTAGACCAAAGTGGGTTAAAAACAAAACATATTAAGTCGACCCCTAACTCCAAAATTTAAAAACCACTAGGCTACTCAAAGCAGCTAGGACAATTCACAAAAAGAAGTCAAAGCAACTAACTCAGTGTCATCATGTAAGCTTCCAGACACTTTGGCCAAAAGTAATGGATACATGATACAGAATATTATTTAAAGAACACTAAAGGTAGGGGTTCCTGGGTGGCTCAGTTGGTTAAGCATCCGACTCTTGATTTTGGCTCAGGTCATGATCTCACAGTCATGAGGCTCCGAGCTGGGTATGGAGTCTGCTTAAGGTTTTCTCTCTGCCTCTCCTCTGTTTGCGAGCATGCACACACACATGCGACTGGCTCGCTCGCTCTCTCTCTCTCTCAAAAAACAAAACAAAACAACAACAACAACAACACTAAAGGCACTATCATCAGGAGCTGGACTCCTTTTTCACTGGCAACATACGTCCCACAGAGTGTGGCACTCACGGACGTCTCTGCATCAGCTCCTTTACAGTGGGCCCAGCCCCAAGACCTGACACTGACAGGAGAGGCTGGCAAGAAAGGGCAGGGAATAGAAACTTGGTTTTAAGATGACACAAGGGAACTTTGGAATTAGCAAGCTCAAACGACTCATTTTACAAATAAGAAAACAACCCCTAACTTACCCAGGAGTGCACAGCTAATGAGAGACCGCGTCAAGATTGGAGCCCAGGTGTCCCTGCCTAGACATTTTCTCCCAGCTGTGTGTCCTCCCCATTCGTGTCATTCTGGACACATCAGTGTGCTCATATATTTTACATATATTTTACATATTTTACATATCATACATTATGTATAACGTACACAATACGTTAACATCAGGGGCTTTCACTCACTGGATAGTGTACTTTCCATTCTTGATAGAATTGCTTTTGCCCCATTTCTCAAAGCATAAGGAACAGGTCTACGATCTTACTAAGAAATATGACTCACGAGCTTAAACATTTCCACTGCACATCTATCCTGACTAAAAATCAGTGAGCAAAGATTTGACATTAAAGAAAATTAAAATTCCATTAAAATATTATACTTTGTATTTACACATGACATTGGTGCCAAAGCATCCTGACATCCCTATGAAAACGTGGGGAATAAGCATAGTAACTAACATCTTATGGACAGGGAAGTTAAGACAAAAGTTAAATTTCTTGGGGCGCCTGGGTGGCGCAGTCGGTTGAGCGTCCGACTTCAGCCGGGTCACGATCTCGCGGTCCGTGAGTTCGAGCCCCGCATCAGGCTCTGGGCTGATGGCTCGGAGCCTGGAGCCTGTTTCCGATTCTTTGTCTCCCTCTCTCTCTGCCCCTCCCCTGTTCATGCTCTGTCTCTCTCTGTCCCAAAAATAAATAAAAAAAAAAAATAAAAAAAAAAAATAAAAAAAAAGTTAAATTTCTTGCTCCAGAGCATTTAGCAGAATAGGCAACAATGAACAAAACATCTCAAGTTCCAGGATACCAGCGATTGACAACATTACAAAAATATTTTAAAAGTGACAGAAAAAATCATGTTAAGAAAAACTACCAAAGGCAAGCTAACCTGAAGTTTTAATAAGTCAAATTCTGCCCTGTACATTCTCACCAAAATGCCTCGCAGTCTTAGCAACACAAAAGTTGGAAATTTAGACATCAGTTTCTCAAATCTACTCCATTCACTTAAATGTCTTTAAAAAGCAAAACCTTGGCTGCAACACAAGTTATTTAAAAGGAGAAGAAAAAATGATGCCTTCTGCTGATGGGCTGCAATAACAAATCAGTGCAAGGCATTTGCCTTGCCATCAGAGTATTTGAAGATAGTTGTAAATTGTAATTTCCTGGTTCTTTACAAGATGCAGTAGAAAGCAACAAGGCTTACCCCAGCAGCTCTGGTTTCTGTATCACCGTGAACATATGATGCTCATCCCCAGAGTATGGAAACAAATTGTGGGCATAATAAGCACCCATTAACCTACTCCCCATGGTTGATATAACAAAGCCCTTCTCCCTCTGGGCTGGTCTTAACTTCTCTGTAGGCAGGGCTCACCAAGCCTCAGCACATGAAACAGTCAAGATGTGTCCACGGAATATTTTTCGTTTAACAGAGAAGGGTATGGATAAGCAATGGTGACAGTTGGAAGAAAAACAACAGCATCAATTTACCCTAAACACAGTTGTTCTAGGCAGTAGGCGGCCAGGAGGAAACAGCTCTAAAGCACCAACCCTAGGGCCAGGATAAACGGTTGCATGCATAAGGCCCGGGAACAAGTTCCAGGTGCAGCTGGCAGAGCAGGCATGGATAACAACAGACAAAACAACCCCACGAGCCACCCTGGGTTGTACAAGAAAGGCAGAGGAAACAGGAACCATCTCGCTCGAGCAGTGCCAACCACCTTCAAAGGCTATTCTCAACCCCGTTGAGCGAAGATGAGTGTGCCTGGGATCACAGACAAATGCAACATCCGCCTGGAAGAGGGCAGAGGAAGAAGAGTCCAGGGGTTCCCACCCAGAGAAGATGCTTGAATAGGATTTAAGAGCTGTGGGAAGTGCGGAGGAGGAAGGAAGGGAGAGCAGAGAGGGAGAAGGAGAAAAGAACGGAGACCACACTGTGATCTGAAGTGAAAACCGAGGACCATATTGAGCATACACATCAGTGCATCAGTTATGCAACATACATGTAACCCACATTTCACTGACTGTCACTTCTTTCGGAAGCATCTGCTAGGGAGTTTTTTTCTTGTATGTTTGTTGGTAGTGTTTTTTTTTTTTTTTTTAAAGGCCGGCTTTTATTGCTCACTTGTCATTCTACTTACAGTAAAGATTAATAACACTGCATATGGTGTGTGATGAATAAGAAATCCAACTTATATGGCACTAGGTGTGAAATTATGCAGTATACCCCTTTGACTGTAGAAGAATCCTATTTAACATGAAGAGTTTCCTACACAGACAGAAGTGAAAGTTGTTCAAGTATTTGCCATGCTTTAGTCTACAAATAGGATCAGAAAAATAATCTGCGAAAAAGAAAAGGCTACCCAGCTATATTGTCAAACTAAAAAATGTTCTTTCAAAGTTACAGTCAACTCCAACTCACCAAAAATCTAGTCAACCAAAAAGCCAAGATGACCGTAATTTGTTTTGGCTATAATTCTACATGTAAAAGAGGAGTGGGAAAATATTGAGAAGCCATGTCTGCCTCCTCTGGGAGGGAAGGGGAGTGAAATTCAACTCCATGTAACAGAAGTCTGCATTCTTCCCCTGCCATTGTGGGGCCTAGTAAAGAAGGAAACAGAAGACTCAGAAAATACGGTCTTCACATGAGCAAAAGGAGGTCCAGAGCTGGGTCTGGTCATCAGAGCCAGAGAAAAGTTGTAATACTCTGCATAACTTAAGAGCTCAGAGTTATTCAAGTTGCTGGGAGCCATTGAGGAGAGCAAGAAAGAGGGTTACACACTATGCTGGGCTGCCAGGCCCAAGCTGTTGAAAACTGATGAGGGAATTTTACTAACATGGTCTAGGACCCAATTTCAAGCTTTTTGTTCCTGAACATCTAACTTTTCTATTCCCCTTGTCTTCATAAAGGTAATTCCACATGGTCTTTGTAATTAAAAAAAAAAAAAAAAAAAAAAAAAAAAGCCAGGGCAAGGGGCTGTGTGTGTGCATGGGTAGGTACAAAGTGCAACAGGGACAGCCAGTTTGAGACGGTGAGACACAAGCAGAGCTCAGGGGCCTCCTGTCCACAGTCTCCACCCCATCCCCATAGACCAAGAGAAAACCCTGACCTCCTCCCATTACTTCTGAAAACGGGCTAATTTCACTGGACTCTCAGAGAGCAGGTTACAGCAGGTTTTGTACCAAAAAGACAGATTCAAAACAATGAAAAGGGTGGCTACTATGATGTCTTTTAGAACCAGAACACTCAGTGTAAGTTGAATTATCTATCACTGAAGAAGCGAATCTTCCAGCTGTGTCAATGACTTGCCTCCACCTCTTAAAGAGGAGTAGCAAATTACTTTTCCTATCAGCTAGTCATGGACACACAAGAGAGACGAGTTACATCATTTGCTACAAACTGCAACTTAATTCAACACCTCTGAGAGAAAACATATCATCTGCTTTTAAGACTAGCATAAGAATTCAAATATTATTAGAGACAGCAACGTCTTCAAAGTTATTTTTGCTATACATCAGAGAAATCAGGAAAATAAAAGAGGGGAATGGTAACATGCAAAGGGAAAAAAGAAAGACAAAGAGCAAAAAGGAAAAAAGCCAAGAATATACACTCAGGAGGAAGAAATGAAATGAGAGGAGATATGGGGACACAGGGAGGGAGAAAATTTAAAAAAAAAAAAAAAAAAGAAACAGTGGATGAATTCACCCTCCATAATTTTTTTAAGTTTAATTACTTATTTTGAGTGAGAAAAAGCACAAGTGAGACTGAGTGGGGGAGGGGCAGGGACAGAGGAGGGGGAGAGTCCCGAGCGGGCTCCAAACTGTCTGCGCAGAGCTCGATGCGGGGCTCAAACCCACGAACCATGAGATCATGATCTGAGCCAAAATCAAGTCGGACACTTAACCAACTGAACCACCTCTCCTAACTGTATGTAATTTATTTTAAGTTTCTTAGAGCCTCAGTTTTCTCATCTGTAAAACAGATACAAAGGAATGTTTCTCATAATTTGATCACTTAAAAGCAACATATAAAAATATATGAAAGTATGTGTGTATCCATACACAGCCCAGAGTTAGATGTAGAAGGAAAGAGGAAATCTGAACATACAAAATGACCATGAATGAAACCTGCTACTATGAACTCGGGGCTATTAGTCCTATTATCTACTCTCTCTGAAATGTTCATTGATCTCTATTCACAGGTTTTAATTTCTCGATCTTTATTCCTTACAGAGCATTTATTTCAGTCCACCAGAAGGGAAACTAACTTTCCAGGACGCAGGGGTGAGGGCAGCGGGCCAAATCTAGACCTTGGTCCCCTGTGTAGAGGACACAAAGGAAAATGCATCTTTCAAACAAGGGCCTTGAAGTACTGAACAACAAAGTAACAATATTAGTCATCACAAGTCTACATTTCTTTTGCTCTTTCTACAAACCAGGCACCAAGCTAAGGTATGCAAGATCTATTCTTTCGAAACATCACAACAATCCTTTTAGATAGGTTCTATTATTAAGTTTACCCTACAAATGAGGAAACTGAGGCCCACAGACATTAAGTCACTTGTCCAAGGTCCCACAGCAATAATGGGTGAGATAGATTTCAAGCCCAACATTTAAAAACTACACCAAATCTCATGAATCCTCAAGTACCTTCTAAGTATCAGAGAAAGCATAAATTACATCCCAGAAAGCCTTAATCTAACCCCACTGCACTGTTTCTTAATTTGCCCCCAAAACGGCAAATCTACTAGTGGACATATAGTAATCCGCAATTCGATTCATATATCTAATTTCCAAGATACTTCCTAGGCTGTGAGGTTTCAGGTGAGAAAGACACTTTTGGGTCTCAGTTTTTTCATCTGTAAGGGCAAAAGTTCCAAGTGATGCCCCAAATTTTGTCAAATAAAAAATTACTTTGCAATCCCTTCCCCCACCTTCCTAGGAATCCCAAGGCAGTTTTGATCTTCCTGCTGAAACATGATGGAAATCTCTGGATAAAAGTCTTTTGGAATAGTCTGAAGGAAGCAGTCACCTAAATAAAGGTTACGTTACTTGGATTTCACATTGCATAAATGAAGGCCATGCGGTGTCTTGAACCTTGACTTTATAGGAGAGCTTTGTTAAACTTTTAACAATGAATACGAAACGTCAAGGGCTGTGCCTGTGAAGCTAAGAATTTTAAGAAGTACACAGGAGCTCTTCATGTGTCAGTAATATAGAAACACCTATGCCAAATACCTTGGCTGTTTCTTTTTCTTTTGCACCAGGGCCTGCTGTTCAGAATGAAAGTGCCAGCAGAATCTTCCTGAGTTGTCTGAGACTGTGGTTACCCTACTTCTAATAAACAAGGCAGCTTCCTGTCTCTGGCTTCCCATTGCTCAACTGGGGTTGAATCATGGCAGCTTTTCACAGTCGTGACCCCTGAGTGCCCTCACGCTAAAGAGTGTCTGCTTTGATTCACTCCCCGTTGTAGGAGAAGCTACTAATCAGAGAACACCTTACTTTGGGGGTTGAAAATACCTGCATCAGTGAAGCTGAAAAAGAGTTCATTTCTCACCCTCAAACTCAGTATCTCATTATGTCTGAATTTACCTCCATTTGGTTGATGTATGTGGACTTTTTCTCAGTCTCTAAAGGGATGAGGCTCTGTGTACACTTTTAGATGGTTTCGGAAGTGGTTAAAATAGCATCCGGTAGATGATTCTCTAATCAAATACTCATTTATGCTTTTCTGAAGGATCTTGAATGACAGGGTCCACACGGCAGAGTTCAAAATCCGAAAATTAAAATGCATTTCAGGTTAAAAACTTTTTTCTTCACAAGTGATAGATCTTTTTCTTAAGGGTTTGAAAATGCAACCTAACAGGATATTCTCCCACTTTGGGCCTGTCCAACACAGTAATCCATTTGTTTTCAAGATACTGATAAATTATACATATATATATATATCCCACTTCCTTTACTTTGCTCAATCTCCTACAGGATTGCATCAGCAAAAGGGCAGGCTTTGCATCTGCAACCTTTTCAAGTAAACGAAGAAAGAAAAAGAAACCACCTCGCTCTATAAACAAAAGATTTCATCTCCAGCTTTCCGCCATCCCGTTCTCCTTACCCATGGCAACCCATTCTGTGGGACAGTCTTGGCATCTTGATATTGAGACACTGCTTCAGATAACCTGTAATAACTAAAACTCCTCTTCCCCTCCTTCTGCCTGGGCCATTACACTCGCCCTCACGCTTCCCAGAGATGTCAGAGTCCCAGCCGGTGTGAAATGCTGATGCTGTCAGTCAGCAGGAAAATTTTCTGCTTCTGCAAACCTCTCTCTCAGAGCTTCCTCTGTGCCGCACCTCCAGCTGCCTTGAAGCACCGTGTCAGTGTATTAAAATAGCTCTGCACTGATGACTTCACTAGTTCTCACAAACAGGCCAGTTGGCAGAACTCTCATGCAGTCTGCTTCTAACGGGAGGACATTTTTTCTTTCCCCACCACCCCTAATATGAATATTCAGTTTCATTTTGACTCCAGAGGAAGCCTCCTTTGTAAGGTTAAGTGCAGTACAAACCTCATGCAAAAATTTCAAAACCCTGCAAAGAGGCCTGAACTAAAAGAGCCAACCTATAGCCAGTATCGGGCACCCCAGTCTGTATTAGCATTTTTTGTGCTAAACTTCAAGGACATCAAAACTGCTAGGTATACTAACCTTATGTAACATGTTCTCATTTCATTAATTTTAGGGCCAAATATCTTCCTGAAGAATGTCTGTGATAACCGATAATCAGACTTTTAAAGCATTATTTCTCATGTTTGCTCCTTTGCCACAAGAAAGCTGGCATACAGTATCAAAGTAAAAATTAATTACCACTACACCTAATAATTAATGTGTCAATGGTTTCTGAAATTGAAAGAAAAATGTGTAAGGCATTCATGCAACAGAAGAGGTGCTCTGTATGGGATCACCAAATATTCTTATAATGTTGATAATTTTCCCTTATAGAATTTTTCACTTCCTTTTAGAGTAACCACATGCTAGTAAGAGAATATTCTATAGAAAAAAAAAAAAAAAAAAAGGACCTTCTGATGTTCTGGCAACATAACTCAGTGCTACGTCCACACTGCACTTCGATTCCAAAAGAGAGCGTTTAGATTAACTGCTTCAGTGCCCAATGGACATAAGATTTATGCCTGGAGAAAAAGCCCCCATATGATTGTATGGACATAGAACTAATGAAATAATTTGGTTCACTGGTTTAAGATGGTTCCTCTAAAAGGGGTACAATCACTGTTCCCAAAAGAGAGAAAGGCACTAACATTCTTCTCTCACTGCCCCTCAATCCCTCTATGTCTGTCACAAACGGCATCTCCATGGCACTGTCTTCTTGCAGACAGGATGGCAGGAAATCACCTCTCTCCAGCAGTCCCAACCTAAACATCAGAAAGGAATCTTGAGAGAACACACGGGCACATATATGAGAATGAATTTTTCAAATGCAATTTACAATGATCTGTTTACTCCATAAATATCTGCTAAGTATCCAGCATGTGGCAAGTACTATCCAGAGCCAACAAAGACAAATACTGCCCTCACGGATTTCACTCACTCAAAGATTTTTTAGTTAGGTATTATATAGCCACGTAGCCTTAACAAGAAGACACACGATCGCTGCCATTTTTTCTTTATGTTAATGCAACGATTTAGAAAATTTGATTTTGATAGTATAGCCAAGGAAGCATTAGATTCCCTTAATTATAAAAACCAGGACCTTTTTGGGCATAGTTCAGAGAATTAATCATGAAATTAGAGTTATTATGTCTTTCTCCTGCAGAGGCTAATAAACAAAGATACAATGGAGATTCGGAATGCTGAAAGGTCAACTCTAAATGTCATTACAGATATAATGATTCACACAGTGATAGAATGGGCTAGGTAGTCTGTGACAGTGACGACACTAACCATCAAATCTCAAAACCATAAAGGACCTTAGTTAGAGCTAGTAAAACTCTCAGTTTTTACTAGTGATGTCTAGAAAGATCGCACGATTTGTGCACTCACATAGATGTTGTTATTTTGGAATCTATATGGTTTTTTCCACATCCTGCATCTTATCCAATTATACTACTCTGAGTCTGATTCTTTCTCTCTTTCTCTCTCTCTCTCTCTCTCTCTCTCACACACACACACACATTATACTACCATGTATCTGAATCATACACAAAAACACATGCACACATACACTGTGTCTGATTCACACATCCACATTGTATCACTGTGTTGAGTTCATACACACATATACATTATACCATCCTGTGTTTGATTCACATGCAAACACAACACGCATATATACACATATGTACACCGCACTGTTTGATTCATATACACAACTTATTCGTATACGTATCAATCTATTTTGTATTACTGCATATATATACATACCCACACGCTATACCACCATGTATCTAATTCATATGCACATTCTTACATCCTAGTATATACACACATACACTAAAATATATAATAAATCACATTCATATTTAAACTATTCAGAGTGAGAAATTCAAATGTGAAAGACACTCGTGACTATTTCAAAGTTATTAATATTTCTATTATGTAGCAATTTATCTGGACTCTCATTTACCTCCATCACAGTGTCTAGGGACTACACAGGAAATGACACATATCTAGGTATTTATGATGACGTGGAAATCTGGTGACCCCTCTGGTATCCATTTGCATGAAAACTTCTGTTTCTTGGCTCAAAGGTGAGGATTTTAGAACTGTTTGTGTTGTACTGTGCTCCATATTATCGGGTAAGGGGGTGGATATGCACAGCCACCAGAGACTCAGAACGGTATTGTGTGTCCTTGCTTCAGCACAAATATCCACTTTCTGAGACCATAAAGCAGTGTAGGAGTGATGTGGAGAAAGTGCCTGAGGCACATTGCTTAGGACCCTGGCTACAGAGTGTGACCTCAAGGGGCATTCCCTCTTCTGCTCAAGGGTTGACCACTCAGAGCACTCTGAATGATCCTTCTAAATATACAAAATTAGCGTTCTTACTGGAGTTAGAATTAGCAATGGAGAAGTTCTCTCAGAAGTTTTATGAAGTGAGCAAGACACTGAAATTGAGAAGACACTCCATGGTAACTAGCTGATGGAATGATTCATCAGTACACATTAAATGGCCCTGAATACCTATGGATAAGGTCTTCAAAAATGGTGTTCAAAGTACCTATGGTTTATTTTCTTCAAGCTGCATGTTTCCTGTTTAGGAATTATGCCTCATTTTTGAGAGTAGACTAGTAACCCAAATACAGATTGAAATGCAAGAGATTCTTCCTGGTAACTAACTGATGGAAAGATTCATCAGTACACAGAAGGCGGCCCTGAGGACCCGCCCCTCAGAGGAGATTTTAAAAGGGGCTGGAAGTCCTGCAAGATCCAGGCAGGCGCATTGTGGGTGATGTGGCCTCTGCACATCCACAGTCTAGTAAGGCCTGTGGACCCAGAGAAAATACTTAGCAGAGGAGACTATGAAGGGGAAATGGAGAAGCCTTTGGGAGGGTTTCAGACCATACTATGTTATTCTAATAAAGTCTACTGAAGCAGATGGTGAATATTTTGAACACTTGCTTTCTTAAGCTACATGCTCTAATAGTCTAGTATGCTTTCTCCATCCATAAATAATTTCCCTTCATTATGAAATCTAGCCATTACCAACTCATATACATATTATAAAGAAAGAGCCGGTAGAGTCAAACTATGAGATACTCCTTTTATAATCATTTTAGATAATAGTCTCGCAGTTTTAGTTAACATAGTGGGGGGAAAAAACCACCAAGAAAATGGTAATGCAATCTGAATATATACCTCTGGGTCTCAGGCAGGAGAGTTTGACCTATCACTGAAAACATCACAAACAGCTGCCCATTGGGAAAAAGTCCTGCCAAACCAGATAAAACCATCACCCCAGTCTTGGAAGACAGCTGTAACAGGTTGCTAGTTAACCCTTACAAATGGGACATTATTGCAAAAAAAAAAAAAAAAAAAGGAAACACGCAGATTTAAGAAAATAAACCATAAGTACTTTGAAGACCATCTTAAAGCCCTAAGCCAGAGCCAGAGATAAACATCTGCTACGGACCAAAATGACCAAGCCGTCGCGGAAGTTTAAAGCCCAGGGTCGGAGGGGACATAAATAGCCAACTGCTTTTCACAATCTGGGATGAGCCCTATCAAGGAATACAGGGAAACCCTCAAAAATTAGCAGGTCAAGGACAAACTGCTAATTAGGCTTGACAAGAAGGAATTTGTGAGTAACCTCTCAAAGTGCTCCAAAGCAAATAAAAAATGTTGCTCAAAAAGGTAACACCTTTGGAAACAAAGTAAGATTTTCTGTGAAGCATATATTTTAGATGAGAGAGAAAAAGAGAGAGACTGAGTAACTGTTTCTGTGGTCTTTATTAGGAGAAGTATTAATACTGAAAATATCAACGTATATTTCGAAACAGGTTGCAGGAACTAAATCAAACAGTAATTAACTTAAGGGACAGTCTAAACCTAACTATTAAACTAGATGTAACAAAAATCTGATCGGCATGATCACAGAATTAAAAACTCAAGGTGGAATTTGTAAACCATTGGCTCAAATATAAAATTTTAATTGCAACCAGCCACTCCACAGAAGGATGTTAACAGGGTGCCCAGCCACAGAGCTGTCAAAACGAAGACCTTCCAAATACTGAAGAAAACAACGTATTGAGGGACAAAAAACAAACAGGAATTAATGATAGAACATGGTCGAGCGCTCTCTCTACTTGAGAGCAATCAACAGACTGGAAGAAACCAAGGACCAGTTCTAAAAATCACATTTTGCCGCGGTTAAAGCGGTAGACCAATGACCAAGAGACAGACGCAGAAGCAGGACTCCAAGCAGACGGGCGCTCAAAGGGGTCTCATCTAACATTTTTATAAATGATGTGGATGAGAAAATGCACAGGAAAGCAGGCAAGTTTGCATTAAACTTTTCTAGTCACAAAAATGCCAACAGACATAAGCATCTTTTTAGCATCACTCTGACAAACGTGGTAGAATGTTTTTAACCAACTTCCACTCAACTGTTCAGATGAACCAACGATCTCCATTCCCGTTGTAAGTCACACTGACTGACGCCCCAGGAGCAGTCCGACCAGCGGGCTCCTTCCTGAGCAGGCTGAGAACCTCTCCCGCAATCAGTTGAACCGCACTTCTAGTAAGAATAGCACGGATCCTAAACCTGCGTACGCAGTCACACCTTATGTGATTTTCTTAAGTGACGCGTTACTTAAATAAATGAAATAGGAGGATGAAAAGATGCCTGTGGGTTTCTATAAAAAGCAACTTGAATGCCTGGAAAACTTCCAAAGATTAGTTCATAAAAGATACAATTTTTTAAAAACTGGCACTGAATAAGGTACGGGCCTCATAATTGTACAACAATGGGAAAAATTAATCATAATTAACCGCAAGAGCGTGTCCAAGTTTTTACTTCAAAGTCAGAAAAAATAGACAATCCACTATGGGTTTGGTTTTGGTAAGAAACATCTGTGGATCCACACTGGGAGAAAAAGTCGAGGCCTTGTATTAAAGGTTTGTCAGAAAGTATGTATGTGCAAGTTTATGTCTGAATAAAATATTTGATATGTGTATATCACTTTTATGCTCCTCTACTCTTACAACTTTTTTGACTAACTGACCAACTATTGATTTTTATTTCTTTCATTTATTTCTTTCCACTGTATTTATTAGTATGCCTACTATGTGCCAAGCACTATAACAGGGGCTGTGAATACAAAGAAAAAGGTTTTGGCCCTCCAAAAAGCCAAAATTTAATGGGGTAGAAGGAATGCTAACAAATAATAACAATCCATTATACTAAGCATCATAAGTAAATGTTAAGTGTCAAAAAAAAAAAAAAAAATCTAACGTAGTCTAGAGAGCAATGGAGTTCAATGGATCAGACAGACTTTAGATGAGGCCAGGAGAGAGAGTACAAGTGATATGTATTAGGTGGGAAGACACATTCTGACAGAGCGCATGTGCAAAAGCAGGGCAGTGCTAAAAAGTGCTGGGGGTCCCCTAACACCAAAGTTCCCAAATTGTGAAGAGGCTGGAAAGGTAGGGCAGGAGCTGACCTGTGAGGTACGAAGTTATCTAAGTTTCAGACATAAATGACAGGGAATCATTATATTTTAAACAAAAGAATGACAGAGTCATACTTGTATTTCAGCCCAGCATCTTTTCTAAGCAGTTTAGAAAACGAATGGAAGTAAAGATACCAGTTATGAGACTATGAAAATAATCTATTAAAAAAAATAAAATCACAGCAGAACAATACTAAGGAGGTAAAATCAGATGATAGATAGAAGGGTGAGTGAAAACAAGTCAAAAATTGAGAATCTGGGGCGCTTGGGTGGCTCAGTCGTTAAGTGTCCGATTTCAGCTCGAGTCATGATCTCACAATACAGGCGTTCAAGCCCCACATCAGGCTCTGTGCTGACAGCTCAGAGCCTGGAGCCTGCTTCGGATTCTGTGCCTCCCTCTCTCTCTGCCTCTCCCCCACTTGTACTCCTCTCTCTCTCTCTCTCTAACAATAAATACACATTAAAAAAGAAGAATTAAAGGGGCACTTGGGTGGCTCAATTGGGTAAGTGCCAACTTTGGCCCAGGTCATGATCCCATGGTTGGTGAGTTTGAGCCCATCAGGCTCTGCTGACAGCTCAGAGCCTGGAGCCTGCATCAGATTCTGTGTCTCCCCTTCTCTCTCTGACCCTTCCCTTGCTCATGCTCTATCTCTCTCTCAAAAATAAACAAACATTTAAAAACATTTTTTTTAATAAAAAAAAAAATTGAGAATCAAGGGTTGGGAATTTAGCAGCTGACAGTGAAAAATGTATTAACAAAAATAGGAAATGAAAGCTTTCTGAAGAAACATAAAGAGCACAGTTGTGAATATGATGATTTTGAAATGCTATTATATATCCAGATGGAGATAGTTAATAGGGTGTTGGCCTTCCAGGTCTAGTAATCCAGAGGTGAAGGTGTCTTTCTAGGACTCATGACCATACAGATAAAATTTGAAGATGCAGAAACAAATGGGCACACTAAGAAAGGAGAGAGAAAGATGACACACTTCCAAATACCAACTTTGGGGCCAAAAAGAGAAGGAGTAACCAATACAGGAGACTAACAAGTAACCAAAAGAAACAAGCAGGAACGTGGAAATAATACGGAAAGGGAAGTTAAAGAAGTAACCAACCATGTCAAAAACAAAAGCAAGGTCAAATAAGATCACCAATGAAACTATTGTACTTAGCAGTTAAGAGATTACTAGCAAAAGAAGCCTGAGCTTAGTCAATGGAGATGAAAACAGACATGGGAGACATGGTGATGGCAGTGACCTCAGAAAAGCCAGGAAGTAACCAGATTCTGAGAGCACTGATGTCAGGGCACCCCTAACCCAGAGAAACTTACCTGCCTGCAAGCAGGAGGGAAGGAGGTGCATAGCACTAGATAGTGACAGGGCTACAAACTGGTCAAGTGAGAAGCTGAGATGTTCTTGACCTACAGACACCTATTGTTTCCAGGACACAGACATTAATCGGGTGACAGTGAGAATGGCATTGTTTGGTAGAAGGAATGAGAAAGGCAGTGAAGTTTCAAAACTCTCCCTGTGGGCAATACAGGGGACCTCCTGAGACTCTGGGAGTGGGTCTGGAACATTTCCCTCATGGAAAAACACAAGGTCATTTCATGATGGAAAAATTATCAGTGTACATGTTTATAGAATCATGGGTGGCAAGTTATTAATAAACTTAGCACCCAAAAGTCACTATGAACAACTCAAAAAAGATATTTTTCTAATACACTCTTGAAACACATAAAATGTTAATAAAACAGGGGTGCCTGGGTGGCTCAGTCGGTTAAGTGTCTGACTTCAGCTCAGGTCATGATTTCACAGTTCATGAGTTCGGGCCCCACGTTGGACTCTGTGCTGACAGTTTGGAGCCCAGAGCCTGCTTCGGATTCTGGGTCTCCCTCTCTCTACCCTCCCCCCCCCCCTCTCAAATATGAACATTTAAAAAAATTAAAAAATATATTAATAAAACATAAACACTATCCAAATAGAGCTGAAACTAAAACATACAGCATTACACCTTTACAGAGTTGTGATGCTCTGCATAGTATTAACCACCAGACCTTACTAAATAATGCATGTTTTTTTTTATTTTTTTTATTATTTTTTTTAATGTTTATTTATTTTTTGGACAGAGAGAGACAGAGCATGAACTGGGGAGGGACAGAGAGAGAGGGAGACACACGACACCTACGTAACAATTTAATGATTATGACGATGTGGGAGAGCTATATGAAAATGATATAGTGTTTTGGTCTAGAAACATAAGCCAAATAATCTATAGGATCCTAATTTCCAGGGACTTTATAATACAATTTATACCATTTAATGCTGGCAGAGATACACTCGGGTATATTTCATTAAAACCAGAAAGAAAAAGAAATAACACATACAAAAGGAAAAATCACTACTTTACATGGCAGGTAGCAAACCTACATAAAATTAATCTGTGCGAGAATTATTTTTAATGGGTGGTGAACTAAAATGACTCAACAGAAACAAGTGGTAGTTTAAGACATCAAGATGTCAGTGGGCTATGTTAAAAGGGCAACCACGTCATGGCGTCATCAGAGACAAGACTCTCCCTGACTGGCCAGGACTCTGACCCTGTATAATGATTTTAAATTGGTGCTGATGGAAAAATATGAGCAACTCTTCACGTATAAACAAAAGAATGTAAAATAAAATGTCAATCTAATAAATAGCACCTCCCAAATTTTCCTTCCCCTTAGAACTGAACAATCTACCACAAAAACTTACACTACATTATGGAAATGCAGAAATAGTGTTCAGCCTTCTCAACTCAACCTGAGTTCTCTCTCTATAAAGGAAATTTTATCTGAAAATACAAATTTACCTGGAAATAAGAGGAAAGCAGATCCATGCCACCTAACTTCTCACCAAGTTACATTCCATCTTTACTATTACTTAAGTGTTTGCATATTATCATGCCTTTCTTTTATACCTATTAGCACTTAACAGAGTCTGGTATATGGCAGATGTTCATTGAAAACACAACGTAGGGTGTGGCGGTGGGAGAAATGGATAAAAGTGGTCAAAAGATACAAATTTCCAATTATAAAACAAACATGTCCTGCGGATGTAACGTACAGCCAGTGAATATAGTTTAAAATACTGTATTGGGGCGCCTGGGTGGCTCAGTCGGTTAAGCGTCCGACTTCGGCTCAGGTCATGATCTCACAGTCCGTGAGTTCGAGCCCCACGTCGCGCTCTGTGCTAACGGCTCAGAGCCTGGAGCCTGTTTCAGATTCTGTGTCTCCCTTTCTCTCTGCCCCTCCCCTGCTCATGCTCTGTCTCCCTCTGTCTCAAAAATAAATAAATATTAAAAAAAAAATTTTTTTTTAAATAAAAAAAAAAAAATACTGTATTGTAGGGGCACCTGGATGGCTCAGTTGGTCGAACATCCAACTCGTGGTTTCAGCTCAGGTCATGATCTCACAACTTGTGAGCTCAAGCCCCCCATCAAGCTCTGCACTGGCAGCATGGAGCCTACCTGGGATTCTCTCTCCCCCCTTCCCCTGCTCATGCTCTTGCTCTCTTTTTCAGAAAGAAAGAAAGAAAGAAAGAAAGAAAGAAAGAAAGAAAGAAAGA